>NW_024506773.1:0-259515 GCF_017590055.1 Onychostruthus taczanowskii | reverse complement strand
CCGGCCCCGGCCCCGCCCCGCGCCGGTGCCCGGCCGGGAGGGGGCGGTGGCGGCGGAGGAGTGATCCCGCGTTTGGCCCGGCACCCGCCCCTGCCCCGCACCTCCCCGTGCCCCTGTCACCGCCCCCGCACCTGCCCCCGGCCCGAGGGGACAGGACCGGGTTCCTCCTTGGTACCGCGCGGTCCGCGGGTCGGCCGTGACCTCGACACCCCTTCCCGGGAAGAGCGATCTTCTGGAGTGAATCCAGAGGAGGCAACAAAGATACCCAGAGGGCTGGAGAATCTCTTCTACGAACACTAAGAGAGTTGGAGCTCTTCAGCCCGGAGAAGAGAAGGTTCTGGGGACACTTTAAAGCAGCCATCTAGTACCTAAAGGGGGTTTATAAGAAAGAAAATGGTGGATTTTTTTACCTGTAGTGATAGACCAATGGGCAATGATTTGAAACTGAAGGAAAGTCGATTTAGGTTGGACATGGAAGAAATTTTTTGCGATGAGTTTGGTGAGACACTGGAACCAGGTTGCCCAGGAAGTTGTGGATGCCCTATCTCTGGAAGTGTTCAAAGCTGGGTTGGATGAGGCTTTGAGTAACCTGGTCTTGTGGAAGGTGTCCCTCTCCATGGAATAATCTTTGAGAGTCCTTTCCAACTCAGATAGTTCTGTGGTTCTGTGATTCTATAAGGTGTTCTCTCTGCCAGCCTGGTGAGTGGGAACATGAGGTGTGTGTCTAGGCTTAGTCTCCCTTGCCCATGCAGTAACCTTTGGCATTTCAGAGAAGAGGTCTGGTCCTTCATTTCCTCAGCATACTTGGTAACAGCCCTGGGATATCTACCTGTAAAGGTCTCATGACAAATCCTAAACTGGAGTGGAGGTACTCTCCAACTCCAGTACTGATCTCTCCAGCTGCAGGTGGCTGGTGTAGTTATGCCTTGGGTATTTCCTTCCCCATGATCCTTTTGTCTGGTGCTTTGAGCCTCCTTTTCCAAGCCCGTTGCACCCTTACCACAGCTGGACACTGTATGCAGTTGGAGGAAGGCACAGCTCTTCTCTGAGTCTAGGAGGATTAGAGGTCTCTTGCTCTTGTTCCTCAGGGGAAAATCAAAATAGATAAGGGGGAGAACTGCCCCATTTCCTTTTGAATGGCAGACCTTTCCAAGTAGCATTTCTGAAGAAGATACACCTCCCACTGTCCTTTTGTGGGTTACCTATTACAAAACTACTAGCACATCCTCACAACTCACAACTCCTTTGTTCACCACTTTCCTGTCATCAAAGTATTCAAGCAGGAAACCTGCCATTTCCTAATGCCACATTGCAGCAAAACATCATCAACTGGCTATTTTTTCCATACAGTGAACTTGGGGTGAGTTTACAAGTGTCTTCCAGATGGCACCATTAGTCCTAGGTGTTCTCAGGCCTGGGTCACATGCTCTAAGTAAGAAGTAACCGTGTACAGGTTCCTGCACACTGTATGACGTTGCGAACTCAGAGGCAGCCTGCTCACATACTTCTTGAAAGCCACTCTTTTTGATACCTATTTTTGTCTCTGTTTGATGCCAACCAATCAGAAGCTGTGAGATTATTTTTTCAGATGAATGCTTACATCTCTAGTTCAGTTTGCTAGAAGGTCCCTAGGGAAATGTCATGGCCATTGCTTTGTCCAACAGTGAAGTCTGAATAAGGCAATTATACACACAGGTCTGTATAATCTGAGTTGAAAAGTTACACTTTCTTACATCTGGCATATTGAGAAAGACATATTCTACACTGGATATCATCTCAGAGGGATCAGCTTATATTGTCTCAACATAACAATTCAAAGTCAAGCATCACTTCAAAAAGGCTCCAATTTATAGAAGTTTGAAAAGGATGGTTTTCAGAGCTCTGTCCTGATGTGTGGCTTATCCTAAACTCCCTTCCCATTCCTAATTTCTGTGTTGCACGACCTAGGAGACAGAGTTTTGGAGTCACTCAATGACTCTTCATAGAGAAGATGAAGAAGAACATAAAGATGTTTAGGGACACCAAATGAATCTGAATGTCAGTGCTGAGCACGAGTGCTCTGTGCCACTGCTGTGTTTCCAAGGGTGCTCTGGCAGCCCAGAGGTAGGCAGAAATCCTGACAGCACAAATTGTGGGAGAACTGAGAAAGTACTAAGGCATAAATAAAACTTAGGAAAGAAGTCTGGAGTCTTGCAGCCTAAGACACTACCACTCTTGAAGGCTGACCCTGCCAAAATTTTCAGCTGATGGCCCAATATCAAAGGTGCCCGGGCAAGAGCAAGCTCTAAAATACATTTCCGTTAATAATTAACACATATATCACTACTGACTTTAGTTTGAGAACTAATAAAGTGTTGGAATTTTTTTCCTCAAAAAAAGATTTCTGCAAAGGCAGGAAAGGTTGAAATAATTAACAGCTTTTAATCAATTGACAGATTAGCAAGAGTGGGATTGAAGTAGCAGTGGGGCTGGAGGAAGAGGAAGCTGCCCAGTGTGGAAGCATGTGCTTCCCAGTGCATAGTTTATTATCCAGCCTAAATAAAGGTATGGATGTTCCTTGCTGTAAAATTCTTTCCAGGCCAGCATAAGCTGAAAAAGGAAAAACATCTCCTGACCTCAAAATAAACAGTTTCATGTTCTGTTTCAGTCATAACTCAGCTCCCCTTAGTGATGTCTTCTTTCATATAGCTCCAAGAAACCATCTTCATCCCCAGGGAAAGCCCATTAGCTTCAATGGAGTTCAAATACAAATGAGCCTAGCTCAGCATGTGGCATTTTCTCCACAGAAGTGTGAGTTGCAGCAGAGCCCCTTAGAGGTTGTCTCGGCGAGAAATGAACACTTTCCCTCCGCCGTGCTGCAGCTGGATGGCGAGGCAGCTTGACACAACAGAGAAACAAGATAAGGCTTTTGTGGGAGGCAAGGTGCCTAGCTAAAAAAAACCAGCCCCTTCCTTCATATCCTGAGTGATGTGAAGATTTTAGTCTGTCTTCAGTTACTGTGTTCAATAAGCTTAAAACTCCAGAGCTTCCAGAATCTCTGTATAGAAACAAATATATATATATATTTTAAAATAGTTTCAGGAGCAGTAACAATAACAAAGCTTTATTTTACCTGATTGAGGCTTGTACTGCAGCTGAAATATTCACAATATGCTGCTTCTCTGTGGAATCTTAGGTCTTCCTCAATAATATTGCCATCATTCTCTCAGCAGTGGTTGCCAATATTAACATATTTCTTTTAATCAGCTACCTCTCTTTCCTGAAATGTAAGAGCATACATCATTTTTTGAGACTGCCACTCCTTTGTCAATTTTTCAAACCGAGTAACAGATACAAAAATTCCTAGGGGGCACTCACAGTGCATATAGATGCATATATTTTGTAGACCTTATTTATTCTGAACACTTGAATATTTGTAAATAAGTAAAAAATAAACTGGTTGAGCACTTCCTTGTTTCTGTTGAAACAGTTGTGTTGTTTCTAATACTATTGAGAAATACTCAATTCCACAAGAGCTGTGTGTGAAGCAGGTAATCATTTTATTATGAACAAACAAATACATCATTTGCTTCCTTGAATGAACTGTAAATAATTATGTACTTCTACAATTTTGTATTTAAAATATTTCACTACCTTCTTCATAGGTGCTATTAAAAAATAGCCAAATCCTTAGTTTTTCCAAACTCTCTATTTTAAATGTAGGATCACCTTAAATATATTTTGAGGGCTTTTGAGATTTTTTATGATTATGTAAATGGCAATAGCCTTTATCAGTAAGTTAAAGAAAGCCCTTTTAAAGTGCATAAAATATTCAGTAAGTGTCTAAAGCCTTCAAAAATCATAACTGGTATCTGTTGAGAACCTACACTAGCATTATTCATTTTAAAAAAAGGTAGGGAAAATATTCACGAATGCAGCAATAGCCAGCCAAAACAAACACAACGTTATATTTCTGCCGTTTCTGTTCAAAGCAATATGTTTATCCAGGGTGTGTTTAAAGAAAAAAACAAAACAAAACAAAACACCATTGTTTTCTAACTACCAAGCAGCTTACACAAAGGTGTAGTCTCTTGGCAGAATAATAGTTAAATTATAGTCCAACTTCCCAGAATAAAGGCTGTTTTTTTTTTTTTTCATCACTTGCACCAGTAATTAATCATTGTGATTTACTTTAAATGAAACTTTAAAGGGAATATGGCTGAGGACTTGTTGAAATTTCAACAACCTACTCCAAATTCAGTAGCATATTGATACCAGGGCCTCTATTTTCAATAATTATATTTCAGTAAGAGTCTGTGGAGGTTTAGAGAGATGATCCAGATATAGTAGCCCTCTTTCCAGTGCTAATGTAAGAGTTTATACCTCCTACAACTTATTTTTTGTGTGGAAGGATATTACTGAGCTACGTAGCACTGATTAAAAAAATGTGCCTGATTTGTATTTTAGGATTCTATTACATCCATTGATCTTCATTAGTATCTGAAAACTGCACGTAGAAGTCACTTTTCCATAACTAATGACATTAAGTATGCCTCACTGAACTGAAACAGAATGGCTGCTTACTGGATTATGCTTTGAGACCTCCAAATAAAAGTCCACGGTAGCCAGAGTCACTACTACACTGGAAGTCGATGCCCCCTTGAAAGAAAATATAACACATTTAACAGATATGCTAAGAAATGAAGGTGGAGTGGCTCTCTATAAGCTATTCGACCTGGGCTCCGAAGGAACAGCCCCACTGTCACACACTGTGACTTTCAGGCTTTCTTGATTGAGTTGGATATTTGTCCATCATATTAAAAAAAATAATTCTATAGCAAACAGTATTTTGAGAAGCAGCAACTACAAGATAAGCATTAGTATTCTGAAGCAAAAAGCTTATTGATTAAACATACTACCCAATTCAACCAGAATAGCTGTGTCAATCAGATCAAATGCGTTTTTGTTCAGTTTTCTCAATAAAGAATGGAGTTTTATCCCCTCAGCAAAGATATTAATGCTTTGTGTTAGAGAACTCAGGAGCTGAGAGGGATTATGTTTTTCCTGGAAGATGGATCATTTGTAAATGCACACTCTTTGTTTGCAGTCCACGGTGAGATGACAAACGTGCTTGCTGGAAGGATTACGGAAGGTTAAGTTCATTCAGAGTATCGTTACAGCACCAAAGCTCATCACCAATGAAACATTTAGGCTTTGAACTCCTATTTGGGCTCCTGTTATTGATTTCAGTGGATAGTTGGAAGTCTAAACACATGCTGTTGAATCTAGGTGTAGTGTGCCTCAGACCTGAGCATGGTGAGTACCAAACACTGTCAGATTAGAGCAGTAACTTTCCAATCTGCCTGCAGACAGTTTGTAAGGAGACTGAAGAAAAAGATCTTCTGGGCAGGTGATCAAACCTGCCAGGAGAGGAGGACAGGACTGAATTGTGCATATAGGAGACAAGAAGATCAGATGAAGAAAGCTGTCTTTGGCCAGGCACAATCAGAGACAGAAAACAAGTAAGATTTTGTCAGGAGGATCTGAAAGCCACAAGAGGATGAGACAGAGCAGGGTGGGACTGTGAAGAGGAATACGAGGCACAACAGGATGCGGTGAACATAAGCAGGGTGGTGGTGCACAAAGATGGAAAAGGACAGAGACAGAGATTCCAAGTGGTGATATATATACCACTGATGGCCTCCAAACCCTAGAGAATTAGTGGCATGGGGCAGATAAATGCACTTTATGTCTTCCTTTGGGAATGTGAGAGCCTGCTCTGGAGGCACAGTAGGGGAAGAGGAGGTAGTGCTTCTCCCATTATGGCCAAGGACAGAACCAAGAACTACTGCTTGCCATCACTGAAGTGGAATAGCCAGCTATAATTGATATGAAAATACATAATATTCCAAGCACTTTTTGTTCCAGAGTCTTTATCAGGCTGCACAGTAAACTGCAAACGGAAAAAAAGGATGGTCTGGCTGGATGTCTGTATGTCTCCATCAGTGCTTGCTTGCTTCCTGCATTGCTCACCACTAATTTCTTCTGCAGAAAAGCCACTTGATTTAAAAACATGGTTATTCTCCCTGAGTGTTAAAATAAAAGGATGAGGAGAGGAAAGGGATGTTGGCAGAGACTTAGAACAAGAACTGATCACTGTCAGGAGTATGTTGTGCATCTGGACACTGATAGTGAGTCCTCTTAGCACTTTGGAGAAAATGCCTGGGAAATGCAGTTCCAAGAATATGGCGGCTTAATGGAAATGTAAAGCCATCCCCTGTGGCCCATGAGGACAAGACCCCTGGAATGAGATAGTCTGAAGCACTTTATTTTTGCTTTGTCTTATCTCATCTTCCTGTCTGTGCAACAAACAACCTCTCAACTCTTACAGCATCCCCCTAGCTAGAAAATTAAAAGCTCTACGAGGTCATTGGTTACAGTCTGGAATAGTGAAACCTCAGCAATCCAGTTTTCCTCATACCAGTGTAAATTAGGATTAATTCCACTGAAGTCAATGAGACAAATATAAAACTAGTGCAAGTGAAGAATCAGGTTTTAGATTTCAGCTTTAAGTCAAACAAAAAGATGAAGTTTCCTCATAAGGGTTTTCTTTCTTCATTTAAAATAACAACCATTTCTGGATGGATTTTTCCCCCCTTCAGTGTGAATTTATCTGCAACATTTCTTCACTAGAAAAAGAGCCTGGATATTTCAATGTGAAAAACAGCATCCCATTAAATAAAGATGGAAAAATGCATCAACGGGAATTACAGGCAACGGGTTTATTAACTAATGTCCTCCAAGCAATCTCAATTTTCTCATATTGTAATGAGATAGCAAGAGGATTAAGCTGTTGCTGTACTGGAAAAAAAAATCAACACAAAATATATTCTAGAAATCACAAGGGATAAAATGCAATTGATGTCAGAATGACAAGAAATACTAATACTAATAGGGCACCTGACCTGTAAAACAAATAATTTTCAGGGATGGAAAATACAAGGGTTGTTAAAAGAACTGTGCAATGATGTTGTTCACTTAGTCTGTTGTAGCAACTGTGGAGAGCATCATGAGGGCCATTATAAAAAGAAGATTATTTAACCTTTCCCTAACCTTCTTGGAGATGTGCTGTCTCCATCTACAGTCACACATACACACACACACATGCACACACTTACCATGGCTAGGCAGGAAATACTTGTCTTACTGGTACCCCCAGTGCCATCTCCATGCCCGTATGTTCCCATGTTTTACTGCTTCTAATTCTGTCAGCTCCACTGCCACAGTTGCATACAAAACCAAAAGAGGGGATCAAGCCATCTCCCATCCTCCTGAAAATTCCTCAGGGACTAAAACAGAAGACAGAAAGTTGCTGGTGGTGGAGTAACCTTTCTCTCTCACTTGAGTGATGGTCTGCAAGCATGCCCGGGGGTGACCCTGAGCCCTTCAATAATACGAAATCTAACTACCAGCCAAAGTTGTAAAGCAGTCTTTATGGCATAGCTTAAATAAAAATTTATGCAAAGCTGGCTGACATAGACAGCATGAGGTATAGCAGAGTCATGACTCATGTTCTTTAAACTCTGTACAGGGTTATCTACCATATGCTTGTGAGGTGATAAACTGACAGGCAAGGAAATTTTCAGGAGAGATGATGAGTCAAGGAAGGCAAATCTGGAATACAAGAGGTTGAATGTAGGCTTTGTCCCTTGGGCAGAGTTTTCAAGCACTTTTCTCAGAGTTAAGTTTCATAGCGCTAAACCATTCAAGTACAAAAAGCAGTACTGATATGAGCGCTGGCATCTGAATAGATCTCGCTGTCTAAATGGATCCTGAGAGGCTGTGGACAAGAAGGTTTTGGGTTTTCTGCAATATGAACAGTGAGGTGATTTCTATGTCAAGAGTGAAGAAAGAAGCCCTAAGGATTACAGATTCAGAAGCCCTAAGGATTATAGATTCAGTAGGTGTAAGATCTCTTCAGTGGAAACACTAGCTAGTACGATTTTTTCACCCTTAAAAGGAATAAATAACTCCAAGCCGTCTGTTATACCTTCTTCAGGAAAATTGAGGACCAGAGCCAAGAATTCCTCCCTGGCAAAAGTGCAAAAGGGAGCGTGTGTGCAGGCCCTGAACCTTGTAAGGCCCTGCATGAGGAAACTACCTTGGTTTTCTTTAAGAGTGCACGCTGCTTACCACATAAATCAAGATAATTCCTTCAGCTGAGGAGCACCAGCTCACTAACTCAAGATGCACTCTGGCAGTCTGGTTCACTGTGTAAATCTAAATGTAAGGACCTAGTAAACAGTAAGTTCTGTTCAAGTCAGTGATTTATTTTTCACTTGGCCTTAACAAGCTGCTAATGCTATTCAGCACGGACAAACATCTCACACCTACCTAAACTCCACTACAGCATTTATTATCTCAGACACTCCTTTCTGGCTGTTCTGAACCGCTGCAGTGTGCTCTGCATTGTTAAATAACTTTCAAGCTGTTCTATTTTCATCTATGTTAGATTTTTCAACTGCACAACTTGCCTTGTGTTAGCGCACATTTGCCTGACCCTCAGTCAATTTCAAGTCCTCTCATTAAAATCTATTTGTGCTCCCATACTCATCTCTTGTAATGCTTCCTTTTCCATCTAGCCCAGCTTGAGAAACCCCTCTATGGGCATGCTTCAGGGTGTCTTTATGTTTTAGGGAAGAAGACTTGGATTTTCTAGGCTTGCTGTATTAAAGAAGAGGAAATTTGTGTTCATCTCTAGAAACCAAGCTCTGGAGCTTAAGGGACAGAATATGGTAGGGATAAATAGCACTGCTAGGATAGGGGCATGAAAACAAAATGGTCCTTCCAAAAGCCAAGGGAATCTGATAATCTTACCACATGCCCCATAGCAACTGCTCTTCCACAATGCCAGATGCTAAGAGGGATGAGTATCTCATTAGAGCTTTTCTCTGATAGTAAGAACTACATGACATTCACACAGAGATGTCCCAGGAGCATAAATTCATGGGACACTTGAGGTAGAAACCCAAGATGATACATACATGGAGAAGCAGAAAGTTTCTTCTGCAGCCACACAGAAATGGTACAAACACAAGATTGGTTGCTTCAAAAGAAAAAGCAAGGAAAACTATTTCCCTGTTCATTGTCACAAGCCTTTCTATCCTCACTTATCCCATCCCTTTCTCCCTACTCTCTTTTCAAAACAGCAGCTGACCATACACCAGGAAGGAACAAAATAACAGATCTGAAGGGTCCCATTATACCTTTAAGATGACATCTATAATGCAGCCATAGCCCCAAAAATAACAAAACCAACCCACGTGTAGTATTGCATTTTATTTAAATGGTATACTCTGTCTCACCCCTCCAAAATGTATGGTATATCCTAAGCCTGTGGTCCTGCCCTGAACCAACCGGTATCTCTAATCCTATTGGCCCAAGTCTGATTCCGTGCCCACTTCAATCTCCCTCTTAAGCTGTGCTAGTGAGACCAGGCTCGGTCTTAGCCATTTCCCCTCTCTTACCCCTTTTTCTCCCCTCTTGTCCCTCCCCTAGGCCCTTTCCCTCTCCCCCTCCCTCCCCCTTTACTCTTCCCCACCAGTAACCATGCTGTTCTCGGGGATGGGACCCCCAATAAACCCTCATCAATCAGCACCCTCAAAAGCTGTGTGGAGTTTCCTTGCTTGCCTGCTGCTGCCAGCAAAGTCACTGTCTAGGGGGTTCCCCAGGGACTCCCTGGGGTACCCCCCCCCCCAAAACGAACAGCAACAAATGGTGCCCAACGTGAGACATGAACCCACGACCCTGGGATTAAGAGTCCCATGCTCTAATCAATGCAAAAACCATTCTGAGGTGCATTTTTGAGCAATAGATTGAATTCCTAGTAACAAATAGCATGGTAAGCAAAAGAGCAGAAAATAGGTTTAAAACAATAGCAGTTTACACGTTGAAAAATGGATCCAAAAGAGATCTTGGGCTGCAGCTGTGTTAAAAATTGGCTTGGTAAGAAAGAGTTATGGTCTGATACAGAGTTGTGGGGAATTGCTCCCACATATCAGAGAAGTGTTGGCATTCTGCAGCTCAGCACAACAATCACTGCACACCCATTCATTACATATTGGAGTGACAGACAGCTGGATATCAACAGGCCAAAGAGCAATGCAGCTTTTATCAGAGGAGCCAACCACTCAGCTCACCATGCACACAGCACAGCCATACACAGCATCAAATGGCAATGTCAATATCAATTATTTACTAATTATTATCTGTGCATTATTGTTAATAGGCCTGGCTTTGACATTTGCAGGGATTCTGCCTGCAAAGAGTGATGCAGCTCCCAGGGTGAAGTGCTTCTGGGCTCCATTGAGGATGTGGCCTTATGGTTAAGGCCCAGCGCCCTGGTTCAGAACACAGCACGGCAGCCCAAATCCCCAAGGCTGCTCGGGCTAAGAACTCGCAGACACCAGCATGGCAGACAGTTCAAAAGCCCTTTATTGGTTTTCTCATCGATATATATACACTTGGTTGTACCTCTACTCTCTGGGGTCTAACTTTTACCTTTTGTGGTTAGTAAGGAAACTGGGAGAGGCCAGTGTTAGGAGGGGTTACATTCTTTGGCCTCTTTTCCTGTGGCTATCTCTTATCTCTCTAAGTCAGGGGAGAGAGGGGCCCTATCGGTTTCCGTGACAGCCCGAGATCTTCTGAACGCCTGTCCCTATTCTCTCTGCCACAGAGGATGACTATCCATTATCCTCTTGTCCTTTTTTAGTAGTGATGAGAGGTATTTACAGGAACAATAGGACTGACAGGAGACAATATCCTTCTTAGGGAGACATTAGTCTGCTTTTCACTGTACAAAATACCTGCACAGGTTTAAGGGCAAGCATGAGAAGTCTGAGCCAGATGGTATTCCAGCAGTAGCTCAGCATCAAAGTGTTTGCACTGTGCCTAGAAAGAATCAGACAAGATATTTTTGGGAGAAGAGACTGGTAACATTAATCACTCTTCGGATGTCTGCTGTACTCATAGCTCACTGACAGAGACCTTGGGCCTGTGCTAAGATATGGTGAGCAAGTTATCCACTTCTTGCAATCTCCAAAATTTGGGATAAGACTTTTTTTATCTCAGGCTTGAGAGTTTCCAGTATAACAGTCTTAAGAAGGTAGAAATATCCTTGCTGTCAGTAAGCAATATTACTTTATTACTAACTAGATTCATACGCATTTCAAATGAAATGTGAAATCTGATAGCTAAAAATAAAAAAAATAAATTATTACATTTCTAGTTGAAATAGCTGATAATTTGGTCTTGTTACATCCTAATAAGATATTACCAGATCTCTAATTTAAACAGTGTAAACCAGGTAACTCTAATAACTACCTTTACACCCAGCCATTCTTACTGAAGGAAACTAAGACAAGCGCAGCATGTTACAGCATTTTTCAGACCATCCTCATCTAATTTATGCTGACAACCTTTAATTTTAACTAGTTCACTCTCTGAAACCATGGAGAAAAGTATCCTGACAATGCAAAATTATTAAGAAAATTATTAAGTATTAGAAACAATACAAATCTGAACTTGTAAGTAAGAGAAGAGCAGTGTTTGAACAAAGCTAGCCACAATGGAAATATTGTATGAAGCTGCCACATGAAAAAGAAACTCACTTTAGAAAGAAAAAGGGAATTACTTTCATTGGGTGAGATCCAGCAAGCTATTGAACTCAGCAGGGGATCTTTGTCTTGGTTTCAACGGGCTTGGCTTGGAGCCATTGTTTCTCGCAGTTCAGAGAATCAATTTGGTTCTTTGACTCCCGAGACTGCATTGAACGAGTAATATTTATTCTGATTATCTGGAAAGCCTGCTTGACTGACTCGAGGATGTTTAGAAAAACTGTGTGCAGCCGCCTGTGATGATGGCTTCGCTGATCTTTACTGAGTTGGGATCCCCAAGAACTCCTGGCTCCTTCTGCTACCCCCTGCTCTCTGAGAAGCACAAAGTAAGGTACCTGATGCAGCTTCTTCTCTCAGGAGCTAACACTTATTGCAATATTTCTAACTTTCAGATTTTAATTAAATCAAATGTCAGTGGAATCATATTATTTTGGCTGGTTAGATTTTAATGATGTTTTAAACTGATCCTTCACTTTAATGAAATAATTATATAATGCAGGGATGTGTGGTGCTATTCGTCTGAATTAATAACATGATCACTTTTTGTGCAGTCATTTTTTTGCTGAGGAGGGAGAATACCAAGCAGCTTTCTCAGTCTGCAGATAAATGAGGCAAAATTCTCCCTGTTTGTGTTTACTGAAATGCACTCTCCCTTACAGACCATGTCTTATTTACTGTGACTATTCTTCACACTTCTTACACCCAAAACTCATGGAGTCTGTTTTGTTTCTGGCTGGAGATGCCAATTTAGCATTGTCAGGGCAGGTGACCATTGCCTGATTGCTTGAAGCAATACAGGCAGAGTACAGAAAGCTTACTCAGTTATAAGGAATGAAACATTAAATCTTTCTGTTGCAGGCAGTCAACAAAAATGAATTTCAGAAAGCTTTGTGAATTATGAGAGTTGGTTAGGATAAAAAGCTCTTTAAAGGAAGTGGACATTTAATGCTGAGATGCAAGGACAGGTCAACAGGAAAAGGAGATGGCAGCAGTGTTTTACCAGGTGGCATTTTTTCAAGGGCCTTTGTACTTCATTTAGGCTTTCATTCTTCTTTTCAATAATTATTGTGTATGCAGTGAAGTAATTAGAAAGATGTTTGGTGCTCTGCTGAGGCTTCATAAGGTATTCAGCTCCTGTAATCATATTGTCTCTGTGAGGGGGACACACTCTCCACAGAAATTAAGTGGAAACCACATAAGGGGCACTGCAGGGAAAATTTCTCCCTGTCCTGGCAGCCACACACTGCTGTGTGTATCACGCTTTTTAGATTTTCATCTCTAACAAAAAACAGAGTCATCAAAAATATACAGTTTTGTAGTCTGGGTACACATGGAAAGCACTATTGCCTCATTTCACCTGAATGTAGTTAGCCACTCCCTATGGATGTCATGGGGTTGTACCTGAAGGAACAGATGTCTACCTGACACCAGGTAGAAGTATTCTCAATCTAGTATTATTGCAACCCTGCATGCAAAGATTGCTTTCCAGAGCAAAGCAGAAAAAGTTGCCTCCTCTAGTGTGCTTGGTCTCACCACTGATTATTACTTCATCAGTGCTGAGACCAAGGAATTCTTTCTGCTCCCTCTCGAGGTCACACCTTCCTTGCCCTTTGTTCTCCATCACACTCACCTGCAGCCAGCTGTCCTCAGCCCCGGGCAGCATTGGTTATGTCAGCTTTTAGCCAGTATTCTCCCAGCCCCTGCTGTTTTTCCTGCAGGAAGAGACTTGTTTGGCCTAAAGGAGCAACCATTTGGCCTCTGGATCTAAGGTGTCCATTGCCACCTCTACATACAGCACCCCACATTAACCCCAAATGAGGCAGATAAGCTGCAGCTCTTACACTTTAAACATCAGCAGACCTGCTGTCTGCCCTTACTGGTTTTCAGGGTGCATCATCCACCCAAATGACAGCGCTCTCAAGACAATGGACTGTCAGGTTTAGCATGGCTCCATACATCAGCCAGAAGTCATTTATCTATTTATATGCCATGGTTTACCAATGTGTATGGGCTACAACCATTAATCTAAAAGGGGTCTCCTGAGTCACCAATGTCTTGCTTTTTCAAGACTCACACTCAGCTCAACCATAAATTTACCAAAATACATCTTTTCTCTAATCAAATTTTGTTGAAAAAAGGGAAGAAATTTAATTTAAAAACCTTGTACAAACTCATCACTTGATGTTTGTCTGTTAGAAAAGTCACCTCAAGTCTTAATTATCTTTCAGAACTAATATCCTGCAACTTTTTGTGATTTTACCAGCCTGTGTTTCAGCCAAGGTGGGGATAAATGAGCTGTAGTCCACAGTCCAGAACATATCTGTGTTATCTCTACCCAGTACATTACAGCAGTCACATATAACCTTGCTTCAGATAACTGAGAGGAGATGCCTTTCTGGGTTCTTCATCCACATCCACTATTTTCAGGGTTTCTTTCAAGGTTTCTTTCAGGATTCACAGAAAGAATTCCTTATTATCATGCCTACTTTCAACCTGAGCTGCCATCACTACATTATCAGTTTTCATTTGCAGGAAGCTGAAACATTTTCCATTGTCTGGAAATGCTTGAGGTCTTGCATTGAGATTTCCCACAGCCTGTGAAGTTTTGGGGTTTTTTTCTCTAAAATCCAGTAGTTTTCACTGTGGGTAAGCTAAAATGAAAACTTTCTCAAGAAGCTTTTTTTCACTGTGGTAAATGCTGGGTTCCCTTTTTTTTGTAACCCATTACAATGTTTTTTGCAATACTGGCAAGGGTCCTGTGATAGGATGTGAGCCCTGTGTGTATATGCTGTGTCTGGGGAGTTGGCGCAATTCAAGCATTTTTGCATTTTTTTCTAATGGTGGAAAGTCTCTCTTTACTGATCATGGATGATATGCAACTTTTACTGTCCCAGCTCTCACATGTCTGATCTCATTTTCAGAAGAACTCCATTACTTTTTTTCACCATTTGTAAATATAAGTAATCCTACTCCCAGCTGTAGCATGAGCAAGGGTATAGGTAGAAAGAAAGCATTTTGATGCTGCTGTGGAGCTGTTGGCAATGTCCCCTTAAGGATCATTCTTGTATTTTTAGCAGCATATACAAGTGTTGAGTTTGGAAGGAAGAACCAAAATCTTTTCTGGATGCTGGAAAGAAGCAGAGACCCAAGTGCCATGTCAAAGCATGGGTGGATCAGGATATGGCAGAGAGAAGTGGAGGAATTTGCAAAAGTTTCCTAGGAGGATGGAGAAAAGTGGAAGAGCAATGAAGCAGGAGGAGGCCATGTTCCAGAAAGGCAGGAGTAGCCCTTGTAAGTGTATTTTGAATGTTCATATTTTGTAGTTCCAGGTGCATATAACCATCAAACTCTTGCAGTAGAGGATAGTAATTATCAAGAATTTTCATTATCTTTATTTTAACTTCTCATTGACAATCATTTATTGCCTGTTTCTCAGTTGTTCCCTCTCCCACATTTTTCCAGCAATGGTGTGAAAGGAAGAGCACAATCAGCCTAAGCCATTTTTATGAACTGACTTGTTCAGTCATTTTCCTCTGGCTAACCAACAAGAAATACTTGCAAATCCATCTGGTAAGAATCTGCAAGTGAACTGCATGACACCTGGGTGGGAAGCTTAGAGGCTTAATGAAGTACTTTGCAGTTACATAAATTTCAAAAAGTTCTAACATAGTCAAAGAAGTCTCTAAAATTAAATCCTATTCTTCCTTTTTCAGTTCCTGATGAGCAGAACTGATGAGTAGCTACACGGATAATCCAGACATCTTTCTGACACGCTTTTGACTGAGCAGCACTTTTGTTAATTCAGCAAGTTTATGCCCTTAGATTTGGGAAAAGGAGAAAGAGAGGAAAAAAGCATGACTTTAATGGTTCAGTAAGAACCAGTGATAGAACTGATAGAAACTGATAGATTTCTGTCCTTAGCTGAGCATTATGAAGTTCCACTCACTTCAGTTTGTATTCTGGAGTTAGCCTAAAATGGTCTCTTGATGGGGGCTTTCCCCCTTTTAAAGGCTGCAGTATTCTTCTTCCTCCTAATGTCCTACCTCTGGTTGCATGAAGAGAGAAATTCACCATGTGGACAGCTGGATACTATATACCATGTGGTGTAAAAAATTAATAGTTTGAAGGTGCTGGAGGACTTGGCCCTGCTTGATTAATTTTTTGAGTCATCCTACATGTTAGTTCTTAAGCAATTAAATGCCATTGTCCATCATCTCTGGGAAATTATCCATAGCTGATCTGAACAGAGAAGCAAAGGAGAAAGATCAAGAGTCACCTGTCCATATCAAAATCATATCTTAACAACTTTCTTGTGTTTGAATTCATGGCAAATTTCAGCTATAATTCATCTGAGACACCTCCAACATACTTTTGTCTTCTATTGCTGTTGGAGAAGATGATTAATGAATCTCAGCTTGTTATGTAAAAGCATTTGTTTCCTGATTTGTGTAAGGACCGAGGGAGCTATCATAACTTGCCACAAACCATATGGTTCTCAAGTGCATTTCTATCTTGTACATTTTTCACTTTTAATGAAGTCCAGATCAACTGTTTGTCTGTCAAATGTTCTTTCTGACTTGACACAGGCCTACAGTCCTAGTTCAATTTCCTTTTTATAAGCAGACTCAAAATCCCCTTTCACTCTTTCCCCTTGCAGATAAATAGGTTGTTTGTTTCTAGTTCTCCTAATATTGTCACATTAATCTATGTGTATAACACTGCAAAACTCCTGTGCATTTCATTGCTCCAAGTTCTAGCCAGGTTACTATCAAGTTTGTTAACTGCCTCAGCTTAAGCAAGACCTTACTTTCTGTCTCTGTCCCATTTTCCACATTATTTTGAAGGACTTTTCCCTAATTACTTGTGATGCTTATTCCAGGATTACTTTATATTTCAAGCAATCCTCCTGACTGTGACTAATTTTGTCACAGTAGAAGCATTTACCTAAATTTCTTATTTCTGCTTTTTCTGAGTGCCAGCTTCCTAGTTTTAACCAATTTTAACACTTCTTTCTAGCCTCCTCAGGCACCATTAAACAAATGAGAATCCCTCTTTTCCACCCCACTTGGCACAGCCCTGTGCTTACAGCATTGGCTGTAATGGGGTCCCATGCGCCTTACTTTTACAGAAGTTTCCTTTCCTCTTGCCAGTGAAAATACTGTGATGAATATCCCAGTCTTCTAAAACCAAACTTGTCATGACTCCCACACCGAGCTCCACAGCCTGTCTCCAGCTACATTTGCCTGTTAAACTACGTGCAATCCCTTTGTCACTCCCTAGGCTGGTCTGAAACTGCCCCACTCATCCCTGTACAGAAAAGAACCAGCCACATCCCACGTTAAGATGTACTTTTAAAGGCACAGTCAAACGCTAAACCAGGTCTCTTCAGAGGCCAAGCCCCCAGGGAATCTCTCCCTGACCCTGTACTTGGCGCTGTTGGACACATGCACTGCTGCTCGATGAAGCCTTGCAAACAGTGCAAAACACTGAACCTGAGCTGGCTCCTCATGGATCAGAAAAATGTGCTGCTGATGCTCAGATCCATCTGAGCATTTCTCAGCTGGTCCAAGCTGAGATGCCCAATATGGACTATATGTATATAGGGCTGCTCACATGCCCTGCTGTTACCAGGGGGTGTCACTTCTCTCCGTTCTAGCTCACTGAAGTTGCTCAGCATTGCAGGGACATAACCAACCTATCCCACCTTTGATGTTCAGTCTGAACAGATGCAAATAAGCAAACATTTTCAAAGAAGGAAAGGAAGTGGCTTTGATTTTCTAATCAAGCATCGATTGCCTAATGTCACTAACATTGGATGCGAGGGTGTTTTTTTCAGCCTTGAGTGTTCTTTCATTTTTCAAGCAGGCAGCTCTAGTCGAAAGATGAACAAACAAGCAATGACAAGTTTTTACCAGGAACAAAATAAAAGACCATATCATGCATAGTCTGATAAAAACTACTTTAATTTTTCCTCTGTGAGTGAGAATTCTACTTGAAAAATATTTCAGAATTTGTGCCTGTATGAATTAGAATTGACTTATTTACCCACAGAGCCCTTTCCACACAGGGTCAAATAACTAACAACATAATATGTCTTTTCTTTGATCTAAGTTTAATCAAACAGTAACCATGGGGATGTGAGGATGTAAAGGCAGAAAAATCAAACACTGTGAATAATACCTCTTAATAGAGGTTCAGCAACCATAAAAAAATAAATAGGCTGTCACTGTTTCTAGGTTCCTTGATCCACACAGAAGAAAACACAAGATTTTTACTTGCATTGCTAATGTCACAAGATTGCAACTAGAGGAATACCTGGACATGTGACGTTCTATAGGAATTATTATTTTTGTCTGATAGCTGTGTTTATCTGGAAGAGTGAAAGGTGATTTCCATTTTTTTATTTCCTGCCCAAGGTCTGTCAAAAATAAATACAATCCTCTATTACAGACAGAGAGGTTTGAGTTACACACTCAAAGGCCAAACCCTGAAGTTCTTATTCAAAGGAAAATGTTTCCTTACTGCATTGGGAGCTGAATCTAATAAGCTGGTCTCACTTTTGCCACACAAACACGTGTAGAAACACAGAAATCCTCAAGCTTTGTCCTGAAAACTGAAGCGCAGACTCAGCAAACAAACAGCACACAATTATTTGCTCAATTACTCTCGGAGCACAACATCCCATTACCCTTGAGCTGGCAGGGGAAGGACGGTGCTCAGCTTTGGTTTTTTAAAATATCTTTTTCTATAGTTTTATAATATTGCCAGATCTTGGCAGATCACCATGGGACAGCAAATATTATCTTCCGACTTCAACACATTTTAAAATTTTAAATTTTAGCATGGACAAAAGCACATTCCCCAGGTAATGCCTCAAAAAAAAAAAAAAAAAAAAAAAAAAAAAAAAAGGACAAAAACCCCATAAACCACAATGTCTTGGAAATATTCCAAGCCTACTTGGTCTGAGCCAAGTATCTGGTGTGGAAAATTACAGTCCAAATGGTTAAGAATTGCTAGAAGCAATTGCAAACAGATTTTCCCAAAGGAAAATGTTGGGCAACCTTACTGATAAGCAACCTTAAAAGTTCTGCATGAAATAATAATTAAAAAAGGAATACCAAGTAAATAAGGTTTCTGTTTACATTGGTCCTATCTCCTCCTGAGATGATGGTTGTTAACTGTTTAATGGCTTGCTACAGCTGGTCAAGTAATAAATAGGAACTGATGGCTTTCCCTTAGAGTCAGTTGTGGGACTGTTGTCCACATGGATGCACCCACCCTCTCTCACTTCACGCTCCTGCAGCACAGCAGAGGGGACACTGTGCAGGTCCATCTCGTTAGCAGCCACATCCTGACAGCAATTTATATCCTGGCTTTTTGAGGTGGGGGGGAGGATAAGAGAGTCAGGCAATTTAGTTTAATTGCAGTAGGCACGCAGAGGAGCTGCACCCTCCTGCCCCTGTTCATCCTGCCCTGCTCCAGAAAGGGACTGCTGCCCTGCACCGGCCTGACACGCATCACCCCTGCCAGCTCCTTGCCTTTAATTCTGCTATTTATTAACTGATGCCCGCAGATAATTCCAATGTACTCTGGCCTCATTATGTGCAGGCAGACTCTCAGTTCAGTAATCTCACAGGATAAAAGAAAACAAGGAAAAAAGAGGAGAAAGTAATTTATGTACTTCAGGAGCTGAGGCAAGGCTTGAGAAACATGGACTTCTTCCTCAGCTCCTACAAGACATCCATGGGCAGGAGGATGACTGGCCCTGGTCAAGATATGCCTCAGCCTGCCTTGTTTACTGCCCTTGTAGTAGCAAATCCATCATTTTCATTGCTTCCTTCCAAGCTGGGCACTGTCTCTCTTGTGCTTGGTCAACCCGCTGCTACAAGGAGATGGTGTAGCACAATGGTGACACCCTAAATTATAAAGAAACGTGATAATTATTGATTTCAAAGCCCGGATTTTACTTTTGCATGATCTTTCTGCTGTTCACCCAATAAGCCTTGAGCCCAGCTTACCCCAGGCAGCTGTGAGAGGGTCAGAATGCAGAAAGCCATTACCTTCTGCTCCTTGGTGAAGGAAAGAAGGAAGTGGTGGAAGGAAGGAAGGAAGGAAGGAAGGAAGGAAGGAAGGAAGGAAGGAAGGAAGGAAGGATTTTTCTTAAAAATGAAAAGTGGGAGTACTTTTCCTGGAAAAGCAGCAGCCTTAAACAGCTACCTTTTCCAGTTCAAATCCAGAACAAAGTGTTGCAAAAATAAAAGCCCTGGAGCAGAGTGAAACCTGCCATGTTTGCAGAGGCTGAGCTCCCAGCAGAAGCTAAAACCCAGGCCCCACAGCCCCACCTGAAGCAGCTGAGACCATACCCTGCTCTGCAGTGTGCTTCCTGCCTGCATGTGCATTCCTGACTTGGTAAAGCTCTCTTGTTAAGCATGAATAATGAACAGATTTGGGTTAAAAATAACTTTCTTT
The DNA here is from genome assembly GCF_017590055.1 of Onychostruthus taczanowskii. Taxonomy (NCBI): domain Eukaryota; kingdom Metazoa; phylum Chordata; class Aves; order Passeriformes; family Passeridae; genus Onychostruthus; species Onychostruthus taczanowskii. The sequence goes on along the minus strand of NW_024506773.1, from coordinate 239,392 downwards.
TTCCCCTCAGCTATTTTTTTAAACCAGATCATCCTCACAATTCCAGTCCACAAAGCTGTTCTGCAAATCATTCATCTAGCAGAAAGGCTGCTGCCAAAATGCAAGGGCAGAGCAAGCAGTCTGGGGCTTAACACAACATTTGCTGGTGATCATCTCTCAAGAAAACATTACTGCCTGCAAAACCCTGCAGGTTAGCTGTACAGAACTACTGTGGGGCACTTGGTCAGAGGAGAAACTGCTCTTTCAGCTGCTTATTATTGCTTTTTTATTGAGGCCATTACTTTCAAGTATCCCTCTCTTCATCTAGTTCTGCATTTAAATGAAAAATATACTCACAACGTCTATGTTCAAGTTCTCCTTGCATCCATATTATGTGAAAAGAGCTGCAGCTTTTGGGGAATGCCAGGTCCCACAGCCACCCTTAGGAAGGACCCAAGCTCATTCCTTTCCGCATGGCACTGCCTGGCAGAGTGGCTGGCCATATTTCCCCTTTCAAGACACACATCTGCATCACACCTGCACTTCCATACTGTAGGGCCTTCCTTAGGAAGGCAGAGGGGATGTATTCCCAACCAGAGCCCTGCCTGCCCAGTGTGCCTGTGCTAAGCACAGAAGTCTGTGGAGCTGTGCTGGGAGACGTGATAAGCATGAGGCTGCTTTCTCTGGCTCCCATGATGATTGCAAACATGCCTTCTCTTCCCTTCATGCTTATTACTTCCCAGTGCCACATCTTTTTTCCCTCTTGCAGCTTATGAAAGCTTGTGACCATTTTTCAATAATGTCAGTGTGCATATTCAGTACCTCTCCTCTGGTTTTATCTGCAGGCAGTTATTAAACTGCCTCTTTCTTATCTCTCCTTTTCTTCACTTCTAAATATGTCACCCATCCCAGTATCTGCTCCACCATACTGGCTTACTACCTCTCTCTCCCTCCTTTCAGTCATGTATCAGCACTATCTGCTCTATGCAGCAAAATGAGGGGAGATCCAGACTATGAGTCTCCTTTTTTTTTTTCCCTTCTTCTTTTCTATTTGCCATTTTCACCTTGAGCCCTTTGCTAAGTCTACTTGAAGGAAATCAAACCCTTTCCCACTGTATAAGAATCTCTTTGCTGGAATAGTTTCTGGGAGTGATGGATTCCTATTGCCTTTGTATAATGCCCTTCTCAGAGCATGTACAAAGTACTTTGTTATCCAACGTGAGGCCCATTTAAATATCCCATGCTGTATAAATATCTGTCACACTTCAAAGGTATTTTGTAGACCTTCAAGCAAAAACAACTGTTTTGGCAACTCCTAACTGATACAGCTTCAGCTAATTTTACACTAAAACTTCCTTTATAATACATGCCATTTCTGGCCAGAAAGAATACCCAACATCCAGCACCTGGTACAATTGCTTATTCTTTTCTGCAACAGCAATTCTTCTTCAAGCATTGTATTTTCCTTTTCTATCCACACACACTTTATATTTTCCTGAGGTAAGGCAAAATGCAGGCCTTCCATCTCAATTTTATAAAAGTCAGACTCCTTTACTCCTATGCCATAAAACACCAGGCAGCAATGTTATACTGGAAGTCATGAATCCATTACTCTTAGATATGAGGAAATGCACTGACCATGCTATAGGGTAATTGCTCACACTGAAATAGTCTCTCATGTACATTCACTCTTAGAAATGTATTCAGTTCTAATTCAAATTCTCACTCTGAAGACACACAAAGTGAGCACAGTTTAGTAAGCTCTGCCCAGCCACCAGGTTCTGCAAATGAATGGATTTAGGAAGAAGATAAAGATTCATTTCAGCTGGATTTACAGTGGTTTTATTGTACCCACAATACCTTAAGCTGCCATCACTCTTTGGAGCACCTGCAATCAGTGCAGACTTTTTCATAAATGCCACAGATGCAATTATGCTCCGCTTTTACAGTTTATCCAAATACTTTTTGCCAGACTTTTGTGGCACATATACCTCAAACTCAGATTTGAGGAATTCAGAAATTAGTTTATCTGTATGTGGCTGCACTAAATACAGCTCAACATTTTTCTTTTCAGTGTTCCTCATGTCCAGCATATTTCTTTGAATTCAATTTCTATCTCATTACCTTTACCTCTAAATACCCTTGGATAAGTTACCTTAACAGAAAGGCTGCTTAAGCTTTGCTTTTTGTTCTGGTGCTGTAAAATCATGCTCATTTACTTTAAGCTTGACCTAGGTCCTTTGTCCACTGCCTTCTGGATCCTTGAAATTCAAGAGCTTTGCTGCTCCTACATCTGCCTCTATTTTGAGCACCATGCTGTGAATCCTCGTGTTTATGACACATAGACATATTGTCCCTCTTTGTACACATATGGCTCCAGGGAGCAATGCTGTACCTTCTTAGCCAAGAAGCACTCTTCTGTCAAGCATCTCTGTTTTCATGTGTTGGCTGAGTAGTAAACAGGGTCAATCCCAAACTTGAGCCAGCTGCTCCACCCTGCAGCTTTTCCTAAAAGTGCTATCAAAGCTCTTTAGTGCGAAGCTCCAGCTCCTAAATAACATGGTTTCTTCCACTCTTCTGGAGCTGTTAGAATATCTTAACCCATATCCCAACCAATTTTTTTTTGTATTTGAAATCCTCTTGCAGAGCCCTTCATGAAGCCTGTGACATTTCAGTGTTGAAGGCTTCTGTGTGTAACCTCAGTCAGAGCTGTCTTCACACCTTCTGTCAGTGACAGCTTCCTTTTTTATGCAGGACACTTAATGGTCTCTCAGTTCCAAGTATTTTTGTCCAAACTCCAATGTCATCATCTTTAAAAAAAACCCAATAAAGTAATTATAAAAAACCTCACCTGGCTGCTGGCAGGCAGTTTGGTAAGCTTGTCAGAACTAATTTCAGTTTCATGTTGTTTGAGACATTAATCTTGGGCTGCTATGCTAAAATCTGTAGCAGGCACATCAAATATTAGACTTTATTATTATACTTTGTTGCACACCAAAGTCACTGTTGTTGACAAAAAGGTGTCTAGAGCTTGAGCAGACTACATTTTCCAGTCCAAAGAACAGCTCTTTCTTTGTCTGTATCTTCTGTAAGAGGGTTTTCCTCCATCTGCATGCCAGATCCACACTCACAGCTTTTAATCAATCAGTTATAATCACACCACATTCAGCCAATAGATATCTGCCTCTCTCTAACCCCAAATACCAAATATTCCCACCTCACCTCCTATTCTTCCAGCTTCTCCCACTGTGAAACAAGCCCTACCTACATTACATATATATTTTATCCTCTAAATTCTCCTTGTCTTATTGAAAATTTCATGAGTGTTTGTATAAGATGCTAAAAGAACTTGACAGGTGTTTTGCTTGCATTAAAAGAGAAAGTATTTCTGGTAACCAATCCTATTATTACATTATGTCTGGTGGGATAATCATACAAGCGTTTCAACCTTTAAGCAATGGGTTTTTTGTATTTTTTAATTTTAATAATCTTTTTTACTCAATAAAAGCAGGTGAATTAAAATCCTCTCTTCCTATAGTGACGGTATGTGATATCAGATGGACTTTTCAAAACTCTGCTCCCTCCCCATCCTGCCAGATTTAACTTCAAAAGGACCAATGCCAATCAATCCAAATGCTTGGAAGATCTCTTCTCCAGGACTTCTACCTACACTCTTTAATATAAAATGTTGTATTTTCTTTTAGGAACCATAAGGAACAAACAACTTTAGATAAATAATTTCATAAATAGTGACACATTTATGAAAAGTTCTGTATTTATTATGTTAGCAGTTTCTCAGGTAACATCTCCATTTACAACTAACATGTTTCCTTTGGCTGCCAGCATAACAAATACACTCTGTAATCTAAGAGCAGCCTGACTCCTGGTGATTCTGTTGTCAATAAGATAAAAATGTAGCAGATCAGACTCTGCTTCCAAATGAACTTGTGCATGAGGGAGCTTACTTTCATCCTGCAATTGGCTGTTAATTAGGTATGTTACACTAAGGAGACCATAAGGCTGAAAGAAAATCTTACAGAATTTTTGTAATTAATTAAAAAGTATATTTAAGTCCACAGCTTGAATTAAAATATACACAAGAGAAGGAAAACCTTTCTTTGATAAATTTCACACTACTAAGGTAAGTATTTGAATGATTAAGATTTGGATTTCCATTTGGGAGCATAGACCCATCATTATTATAACCTTTTGTAGTTTCTAAATGGTTGAAAAATATTTTTGCTACTGTTGCATAGTGCAACAAGAAGAACCTGAAATTATTTCAAAATAGCATGCCATTACCAAGTGACAATACTATCAAAAATAAAACATCTTCAGAGAACATGGCAAGTTTCTCCAGCACAGTAACACATATTGGTCATGGGCTCTAAACAGTAGCTTCCTGTGGGTTGAGTAGCTTCTCCTTGTGCTTTCTACAGCAGGTCTGAAATAGAAACCCTATGTGAAATAGGATTTAATTTTTTATCCTCTAAAATAGAGAAAGGGGAACGATACTGGTGAAATCTGTTCTGGAAGTTGTGATGGAAAGCACACTAAAAAGAAGTGCAAAACATAAGGAGAGGCAAAAATAAAGCAAGTATTAAAGAAAATTGTTAAAACAGAGAAGGAAGCAGCATGGGGAGTCAAGATCCTAAAAATAAAAAGCATTAATATATTTTTAGTAAGTAAATATGTTCAACTCACAGCCACAATTCAGTTGTAGTTCCACTGTAAAACAGTGGAGCATTATGGTTTCTGTCAAGGTCTTCATACTGCAGACAGGAAGCCCTGTTTGTTTATATGTGCTAGCTGAGCAGATGCAAGCAGAATGTCCTGTACCATTTCCCATGCCTTGCTCCCCACCAGTGAGGGTCCCTCTGCCATTGCTGCGATGCACTCTCACTGGCTTGAGTGTGCTTGCACAGTGGCACACATGATGCCAAAGCAAGAGCAGACCCCACCTCTCCAGCACAAACTTACCTCTGGTCCAAAACACTATTTTCAAGGTTAGGATAAAATCTTTAGTGAGGCTTATTTTTGAGGAAAAAACTCTGATTAGTGTAGCATCTTGGTTGCATACATAGTAGAAAGTAATTTCAATAATCCAAAAGTTTCTATTTGTAAAGATGATAGCCTCTCACCAACACAAAAAAACACTGTACAGAGTTCAATCTTCAGGATATTGATTACTGCATACATTGTTGCTTTCTTCATAGTGGTCTTCAGAGCACTATTTTCCAGGGTGGCACTGAAGATTTAGCTAGCATGCTTACAAGATGTATAACCCAATGGTTCACCTGTCATATGTGTGGCTCAGAGTTAACTATCCAAGGGTTTTTTCCTCACACAGGGCTCTGATTCTTGGCAGAAGTCAGGCCTGACCTGGTGATTTTCTGTTGGTGAACATTTTACATTGCTCACCCATTCCAGCACTAGCAAACTTGGTCTCCATGTTTTTATGTCTGCCTCTGCAGCCTCCTCACCCCTCGCAGCATCTCCCTCCTGACTGCTGGGAAGACCTGGGATTTATTCCCAGACAGGAAAGCCAAGCTAGTGACTGCAGAATTAAGTATTTCCTTTTATTCTAACTTTAGGAGAAATGTTTGGATTTCTGCATCCTGTAAACTGATCATTTCTATATGCCTAATATCTCTGCCTGTCTTGCATTTATCACCTGGTCAATGCACCTTAAACTTCTTCTCAGATGGCCTCCAATGGAATGAATTGTAGATGTTGTTCATCAAAATCTCAGGGGATCCACAGGCACTCTTGTTTATAAAAGGCACTATCATTCAAAAAAAAAAAAAAATTCTTCTTCAGTCAAATCATTTGAAGGCCACCATCTTCTGTCGCAGAATTTCTTCTCTGGCTTTAAATGAGTTCACTGTCTATCAGCAGCATATAAGTGATGTGGCCAAATTCCCTTTGCTGCAGCCAGGTGCCAGGCTGCTAGAGAAGCCAGGACTCACCAGGCTGCTATTTAAAACCTCAGCTCTTCCTTCACAGCTGGATCCTAAAACTCAGCCTGAAGAAGCTGAGCACCACTGTGCTAGCCCTCCATGAGACAAGGCCTTCGCTGTGCCCATCAGAGCAATGCAGTCCCTTTCTCCTGCTCCAAAATCTGCAGGTGTTCCTCACTCCTGAGGCCACAGAAGGACCCAGCAGCCCTGTCACTGGCCATGGCATTGGCAGCTGCACAGTTTCTCCAAGTAACCCTTCAATACTCACAAATAGAAGACATGAAAGGGCAACTGCATGTGCTTTCTTAAATGAAGAGCTCCTGGCAAGTCTTCCTAAAAGCATCAAAACCCAGAAAAAGAAATTCAAAACATGTTAATTCTCTCTAGCTTAAAAAACTCTAGACTCTAAATTATCCAGGAGATTAATTTTTTTCTTCTTATTTTTTTTTATTTCCAGTCAGATGGTATTTTTCCCAAATTAACATATTGTTCATGCTTTTAGATTAATTTAAAACTCAGATCTTCTTAATACTGAAACTCACATATGCTAAAATCATGAGAGCAACTTTAACACTGCATATAGTTTTAATTCTGTATTAGGAAGAAAAAAAAAGGTGAATCTGGGCTAACAAGTATGTCATCCTATGTAATCCTTGCTGGTGTGAAAGAAAACTCACATAGTTATTCAGGACATAAATAATTGGCCATCAGGCAAATATCAGGGCACACACAGCTCTCTGCCTAAGCAGAATGCATCTCGAGTGTGCCAGGGAAACACTTTTCAGCAACAGTAGCGCTTATTTGATAAGGAACTGCTAGTCTGGGGATGAGCCTCTGCCCAGTGTTTCCTGGCAACCCCAATGCTTTTGTAGGCCATTGAGCCATTTCAGTCACATTTGAGAAGGGGAGGAAATCATTTCATACCTATCTGGAGTGTTACAAGTTTTGGAGAAAAGCAGTGGGCTAAAGAAACTGAAGAACACAGCACACTTGGCCTCTCCTGTGGGAAGCATTTTACAATGAACATTGCATGCATAAGAGGGAATTAAGGAACAAAAGGCACAAACATTGTGGTAAAGCAGGTTTCATTAGCTCTGCTGCTCATAGAACAACTTGTATTTGACACTGGGCAATTATCCAGCCAGTAATGACACCTTCAGCTCAACAAAAAGTCTAAGATGAAGAAGGGGAGGCTCAGCGGCTGTTCAGTTACGTGTTATCTGACACGTAACATCATGCTCTACAGCGGTTTTGAATATTGGGATATTTTTATCTTGCTGTTATATACAAGAATCCAAAATAGCTTAGATAAGGAAATCAACTGTGAAAGTGAAGAAAATAATTGCCTTTCAAAGGAGCTGAAAGAGAAAAATAGGGCAGTTTTAACAGTTTGTATTGATCAGGTGAGTTGGTACCTTATTTTCTTTCTTTTTTTTTTTTTTTTTTTTTTTTTTTTTTTTTGTTTTGTTTTGTTTTGTTTTTCTTGTAAAGAATACTCACAGAACATGCAATACAGTAAGTGCTTTTTCTCACAACTTTCCCCATTTTAGGCCTCAACACTATTTTGTTTTCTGGCTTCCATCAATTTTCAAATTGATGGAAATAATTAAGGAGGCCCTTAAAAGACTTCTGTTGCTTTTGGTTGATTTAATCCTTAGGTTTCTGTTGATAGAAAACAAAACTGATTCTTGTTAAAACCTAATAAAGGCATTAGGGTTTTTTTTTCACAAAACTATGATAAAACAACACCTAGTGAACCATTTTTTGTGATGATTCTTGGAGGTAGTGGAAATCTTGCATGAGTGCTGCTATATGAATTGCCAGGCGCTTTGCATGGTCCTCATCTTGCTAAGGGCACACACACTTCTCTCTCAACCCTCCTAACAAAACAGTGAAAAGCCAGGTGCAACCAAGAGGAACTTCCACACAAGAGCTCTGGGAGACATACTGTTTACAATGGATTTGTGTGTTGAATCGATGTGGAGCTGTCCCAAGAGCAAGAAATGCCTTTTATATCCATATCCCAGAAAAGTGGAGAAAATTATTCTAAAAGAATTAAGGGCTGCTGAGCATGGAAGAATGCCAGGCTTTCAGACAAAATCTATGTTGCTGAGAGTAGGCACAAGACAGGTATTGTTCCTCTTCTCAAAGCCACTTGTTTCTATATGGATTCTGTTTGTCATCAATACCAGCAGGTTTCTGGATGCTGTACATCCATGGTATTATTTTCCTGTAGGATAAGCAATTACAATGAGATGCTGCAGTGCATGAGAGGAGGAAAAACAATTGGTATGCCATAGGCTTTTCCTCACTACATCCCTTAGCAATGGCCGTTGTCCTCATGGATTGTCCTGGACCATCAGGTGTATTTCTTGGATGGTGCAACCACCAGTTCTCCCCAGCTGCCTGCAGCTGGGGCAGTGTCCTGGAGAGATCTGAGGCAGAGCTAGGTCAGGGCTTAGCAAGCCTGATGCCCTTCCAACCCTCCTGTGGTCTCAACAGAGATCTTCTTATGTGTTCTTCAAAGATTACCATACCAGATTTGTTCTTTTGGCCTAAATAATTTATTATTTGCATTATGCATGTTGCTCCCTCCTCTGACTTCTGTTCTTTTCCTGCAGAATCCTGAATATCTGAGAGTATATCCTGCTGATAGGGTCAAGAGTATTTTGTTTAAAACCTGAAGAAATACGACCACTCTAAGGGGTTCAGGATCACCTTAACTAACACCAGGAAAGGGCACAGTTTGAGACAGACAGAAGCAAATCTCCAGCTGCACAGACTAATGAAGTCTTCACATGCTGACCTGAGATTGTCCAAATGACACTTCACTCAGCTGAGGGTTCAAGACTTGTGCTTTAGCTGTCTCACAGAAGAGCACAGAGAGGTCACCGAGATCAGCCCTACCCTGCCTGGCATCTTTGGAGAAAGCTATGGATCCATACATGATTCCCTGGCATTCAGGATGTCGTTCTGATTCTCTCATCAGTCCAGTATAAGCCTCACAGATTTTCTAAACCACTGCTGATTTCAAAACACTTTGCCACACTTTGAAATACAACATTACATAGGTGAAAGCAAGGAAATACCTCAGCATTTCTTTGCATACAAAAGCTGGCTTTTCAAAAATGTTTTCTGATTCTGATTTTTGTACCTTGGAGACTCAGCTATTGAACACATTCAGAGCAGAAAAAATGCACCTGTGAAATATTGCATGTGATAGGAAAAAGAGAAAAAGCTGCTGGTTTTCTTGAGTTGTGCAGTTCCCCTGATTCCCCCTCCCTTCTCCCCAGTTAAAAAAAAAAGGAAAAGGACAGTCAAACTGGGACAAGAGGGTCATTTAAGCAGCATCTGAAGTCAGTAGCAATCGAAGGAGCACTCTGCTCCATGCGCACACACAACGTCTGGCTGGAACAACTAACAGAGCAGAACTAGTCACCAGTTTTTAGTAATGAAAGTATTTCCATTAATCTCGGTTGTAAAGTGCAGTGAGATGGAGCCAGCTGAGCTTCCACAATGCAGCACCTTTGTTTTTGACATGCCAATTCAATAACTGTCATCTGCCAACCCTAAAACTGATTTTTTTAATGGGTTTTTATGCATCAGGATCTGAACTCCTGCAGGCTTAAGAGGAGTTTCAGAGCCATGCCTCTAAAATGAGGATGCAAAGCATAAGGCAGTGAGGGCTGTTCTGTGTCTAAAGCCTGCTAGTACACTTGGCCTTGAATGCCAAAATTCTACTATTCTACAGGCCAAAAAATTTGGGGGCTGGTAAAATGGTTGTTGGTGCTCTTTGCAAAGTCAAGTTACTGGTTTAGTCATTAGCCCAGGCTTTGTGCTTCATGGGATCTGTTAGATACCATGCTCCTGATTAATAATTTTCTTTCTATAGTGGTACCGAGCTGGTAAATTAGGCCCCAAGGGGAGCAAAATATCACAAATTTCCAGGTTTGCCTTTCATCTGATTTTTACCCATAAATGCAGTCTCTGTGTTGTCCTTCTTTCCCTATTCCCTAGCCTTTCAGTCCCCTGACTCTGGGCCTTTACCCCTCTGGCTTATTTTAAACCTCACTGATGCAGAATACCAGTCAGAAGGGGGAGGGTTGGCTGCCTGGGGGAAAAAAGAGCCAAAAGAGGACATTTGATTCTTTTTCACAGGGTCTGATGAGTGGAAGGGTGAGTTCACAGTGGCTCTGGCAATGTTCCTTTATTCTGCCTCTCCTAAAACAGACATTAAGAAATAAACATCATAATTTGAATCATTTGCCTATCTAAATCTTCCTCCACGTACTTCAAACCCCTCTCTCACAGACAACAAAGTCAAATTTGCACCCATGGAGCAAAAACTGCCCCTGATAAATTTTTTACTCTTCTGTGTTTTTCTATATTTTTTGGATAGATAAACAAGAGCAGTAGTTTCTTGAGATCAAAAAAGAAACAGGGCACTGACAAAGAACAAAAGTGCTGTTTTATTCAAATAGATTTCCGTGGGAAAAAGAAGCTGGCTACTGGAGCTACTTCTAAGCAACCAGATCTTCATGAGATTCAGAAATACCTATCTGGGGAAAATATGTATCCCAAGCACAGCTGAATAGGAGAGGTCCAGATGTCATTCTTTTTCCATTCCAGGAAAAGGGGAAAAGGTTTCCTACAAAAACATATTTTTTCCCTGTCTCAGGAAAAGCTGTGTTAATAAATAAGCATCACAGTATGAATCTCTGCCCTGGCTCCATCTGTTAAGCTAATACAAGACCCCAGAGACAGTCTTCACACAAATAGCATTAAATAGAAATCAAGAGTGGCCTGAAATTTATTTCTCAGAGCCATAAACCCAGGAAAAGAAGCTAAGTCCATGCTGTCAGGGTGGAAAACATACCCTGAATTGTTACGTTTGCCTTGGTTCCTTCACTGGTAGTTGCTAGTGTACAAACAGAAACTACTGAGCTTTGGTCAGACTTTTGACTGACCAGGTAATGTTTTTTCATGTTTTTCCCAGTAATGGTGAACCACCAAGGAGTCACAAAGCAGCTTCTGCCTCTCCCAGAGGAGCAAAGAGGTTATCTTGAGGCACTCTTTCCCCTTGGAACACGTGAAACAGACAGCATGGAGGAGACCCAAGGCTGATGATGCCTCTCTGTGTAAATTTCTCTCCAAATGCTCTCCAGCAGTATTTTCTGTAACTCTCTCCTGATGCACAAAGGTGTGGATGTTGCACTTACAGGACAGGAGGCTGCTGAGGCACAATAAGTGGATACTACTCTGCTGAGCTTCTTTGGAGGTGCAGCCAGCTGCAACTGGAGGACAAACTTGGGTGAACTTGGCCTGTGAAAAAAAACTCTGCTTTGGCAAGCCTGCAGGTTGCTATTTCAAGAGCAGGAGGGACAGCTTTTGGAATAAAGTTCGCTGTGAAAATAAGTTACAGGTAACATTTTAATTGATTAGGTAAAGTAACCCAAAAATAAAAACTGACAGTAGGAGCAGAGTCCTCTGGGATCAGTCCCAGGGTTTCCCTCTGTTATTGATACCTCCTTAACATGACAGTCCTTCTTTACACCTCCTTTCTTTAAAGCCCTTATTTCTCTACTTTTACTGTTCTTTTTTGTTAATGAAAAATCCTTCCTAGTTTGCATCAGTCTTCAGCTAACTTTCTAAATGTACCTCTTTAGTCTTCCATCTTTTCCTCATCCCCATCTCTATGATCACTTTCTCTCTGTACATCAGACTTCTGAAAACTTGCTAATATTCATTCCTGTTTCTTCATAACTGTCCAACAAGCTCTTGGACATAATGCTCAGTGTTTTGCACTTCCAAATCCTTTCAGGGGATTCAAGACCTCTGCTTTCCATACATTTCTTCAAGTTTTCTTCTAAGCCTTCAGCTTTGTGTATGGGAATGACCAACAATATTATAATATCATTTTATTAGAAAAAGCTCACTAAATGACTGCACACAGTAGATACTCTGAGCATGTGTGGGGTAGCTCTAACCAAGCAGAATTTCCCAGCAAATCTACATCTCTGTGGAGATGTATACTCCTTAGGCTATCTACTGCTTTAGCTATCTGCTCATTAACTTGTCACATCCTACCAGAGATGAGGGAGAGCTCACTTCTGCTGACCTGCAACTTCCACAGCAGAAATAGCAAAAGGTCAACAGCTGAACACTGTGGGCCTTGTGACCAAGGACTCTGTCTACCACCTGTGTTACTTGTTTGATTGCTGAACAAAACCCCCAGCAGCCATGTCAGCAGGCTTATGCCACACCTTGGACACACTCTGCACCCCAGGTTACCTGATTCTTGCTTTCTTCAACCCTTGTAGCCCAGGCATCACCCTGCATCCAGCAGATGCCTTTGGGGCCTCTTCACCAAGGTAAATCACTTGCCAGCAATGCATTCTCCAGCACCTTAGAATACCATGTCCAGGCACCACCCCACTGTGAGTACAAGGCATCCAGAGCTGCCCAAACTCCATGGTGCATTTCTGCTCTTATCTGTGGAGGACATAACCTGTATAATACAGCCTGGATATACTTCCACAGTGTCTGCAAACATGCAGAGTATCTGGCACTGTCGTGGCCACGGCGATGAGTCCTTGGGCCCATCTTCCTCCTGGGTAGGGTGGACCACCAAGTACTCTTTTTTCCTCCCTCAATTCATGTTCATTATTTTGCCTGGTTTCAGGCTCTTGTGGTTTATGGACCCAAATGCTTTCCTCCCTCCCCATCCCCATGCTTGGCTTCTCTATATCCTGTGTGTAACCATGGGACTGAATTGTGTGCTGCATAATGTTCACATGAATTGGCCTGGGGCACAATGATCCTGAAGCTATTTAATGCTTCTTGACTGGATGTCTTGCTACTTGCATTCTGAACAGCTTTTAAGCCTTCTTCTAGGTTCTCCCACTGAGAACTATTAATGTCCACCCACGACCTCTGGTTCTGGGACCTTTCTTGCTGCTTCTCCTCCCACCAGTCCCTCCAACACAGAGGCTGCAGGCTGACACCCTCTCTACCATCCCAAACCTCTCTCTCCCCCTCCATTCTGTAACATTTTCCTTTTTGGTTGCCAAATTGTCTCCCTGTCCCTAGTGCCATCTTATCTACTAATTACTTAAAACTCACACATCACTTCTGTCACCATTTCCATATGAAAGTGTACAGTTTCCATGACAAAGCTGTCATGGAAACTTGAAATTTGTCAGATTTTCACATTATACATAACCTGCAAAACTGCATATTATTAAACATGTTCTGATGCTCCCAGTAACTTAAAAATTATTCCATTGCTAAATCCCTCTGCTCTATTCAGTCAACATTTATCATCTGGAAGAAAACTTCCACATCAAGTTGCTGTTGCTTCAGGGCATTGATGAAGGAGGGTGCTCTTCTGTCATGCTTGCAGCAGACTGGAAGTAGATCAAAGCCTCTAATACTTTTCTGGCCCAGCTGGTGGATGAACTTAAGAGCTGCAGTAGGATGGGCTACAAGAGAACACAATCACTTCTGCACACATCTTAAAAATACCTTAAAAAGGTTATACAATAGCTGTTTCAACATTTTTGAAGGACATTCCTTGTTAACATTCACATTTTGTTCAGCTGCAGTCAAATAAATGCATGCTGATGACAGACCTAGACACAAATCAGATAGTCCATAACACCAACATGAAACTCAGGTAGGTACTAACAATCCTGCGTTCCCCTCCTTGGAGCACACAGTAGTGCCACGTAAGCCTGGCACAGCCAGGTATTTTGTACCCATCTGTGTTGCTTTAGTGACATTTCATTCACTAACTTTATCTCCCATTTCATTTGACTTACAAACACCTATTCTGAATCTGGCTCAACATCCCATTAGAGGCAGATGGATTTTCCTTATTTTTTACTAGGCAACGAGGCTTAGGTGTGGGGAGAAAATTTTATTTCCTTCCTGATTTTAACTTCAAGTGTAAGCACATGCAAGTATTTTTCCATCTGTTACCTGATTTTCTTCTTCATAAGCTTCAGACATTGCTGGAACTATTTCATCTTGAAAAAAAATTCTTGCTGTAAGAAAGAATACTGGGGCTGCTGAGGCTTTTCTTTATGGAAAGATAAAAGGTTTAATCAGGTATAATGCATCTACTGACTTCCAGTTTTTAAATTCCCCAATTTTTAACTGCCAAGAAACATTTTTTATTGTACAAAACTGATATTAATAAATTAATAGTTCATGAATCAATTTTCAAGAATTAAAATTAAAAAAAAATTAATAAATAGTTTAATGAAGTGATACATCAGCTTGTTTTTTCTCCTTCATATGTAGGGTGACTTCTGGTTTATTCCTTTTTGTGATGAAAAATCACATTTGCTCTGCATTTTCTGGACAACTTTAGCCATTATATTTTGTACTTGAGGCTATGGGGACATTCTGGGACAAAATGCTCATGAGGAGGAAAAAATGTGTTGAAAATTTTGTACCTACTTCTAGATTTGGGTTGGGCAGTACAACATACATTGCTTTCCCACAACCATTCAATCTCCACCAAGCTCAGCAGCATCCTTAGGTTCTTCTTTGGCGTTATCAAGGAGACATTATTACAGTTTTCTCCATCACTTATCAGGAGCTGTCATTATTATGGAGTACCTGCAGGATATCCACTGTGATGTGATACAAATCCATTCTTGTGTTAGTAGAGTCTGAAAGCAAGAGTGGCTGTGGATAGATTATTTCCCAGACACGATTATCTGACCTGAATCCTACCCTTCTAGTGAAACCAGAAAGTCAGTTTTTTCTCTGCACTGTGTTCAAACACTCCACAACAAATTCCATGGCCTCGTGACAGTACCCATGCCTCCCCTATACAGTTACACTTGTCCCTCTCTGATCTTACCAAGTGAGCAGGAAAATAGTGATGGCAGTTCTGACTGACTACTGAAGGATCTGTCGCTTGACAAACATCAGTTTCCTGGGTGAATGCCTTTACTTTCTAGGACTTCTACCTTCTAACAACTTCTATGAACTTTCCACCTTCCACATGCTCTTCAGCAGCCCGAAATTACCCACCTCCTTCTTTGATAAGTTACAGTGTTTCTCAGCTTTTCCTGCCAGGATATCAGAAGCTGTATCACGTATCAGCTTTCATTTCTGTGATCTTCGGCATGAGTTTCTGATTTTCACCTTTGTCTCTTTATCTTTATGGTGAACATTTCACATCCACTTCTAAGGCCTCCTTTATCTCTGCTATAGCCATAGTTAGCATTTGTCAAATCATGAACAACTGAAGCTGTGGTCTTTTCTTGTCAATGTTCTATTGTTAAAACAAAAAAAAAAAAACCAAAAAAAAAAAAAAAAAAACCAAAAAAAAAAAAAAAAAAAAAAAAAAAAAAAAACCAAAAAAAAAAAAAACAAACAACAAAACCAAACAAAACAAAACAACCAAAAAAAGCCCCAAATGCCAATCCACACTCAAACATACACATGAGCGCATGCATATGCAAAAGATGTAGGGAATTCCAAACCTCTTTCAAATCCTTCTGATTCATTAATATAATAAATTTTCAGAAGGATTCAATGCCTGGTGCTGCCAAATACTTACCCACGCATCTTTTCAGAAGACCTAGTATCCCTCTTCTCTTACCTCCTGCTCCCAATATCTCTAGTTCATATTTTCAAGATCAGTAAGAGGCCAGTTTGAAAACTGGATGCAAATAGCACTGTATGTGTCCCTCTGGGATCATCAGTCTTGACCTCCTTGCATCTTGCTAACATTACAAACGCTTGCAAAATCCATTCCTAAGTCAACAGTAGTCATGTCTAACCGTTTCAGCACCAGAGTAGGTCCCATTAACTTTGGTCAGTTATGATAACTTTGCATTGCAAAGGTTTTTCTAGCAAAAGATGTAGGAGAGTTTTCCAGTGTAAGTGGCATTCTCACTCAATGGTTTTCTCCAGCCTTTCCCCCTTCTTTCATGATACAGTTTCCTCTCACTTACTACAATTGCATTCAGATCTATTGATCATTGTACACAAGCGGTCTCTTTTTATTGAACTTGCTAGTGACTGATGAGGCTTCCCGCAACACAGAAGGACTTCTGGCACTTTACAAATGTTGTAAAGAGGTGCTGGGGGAAAAAAAATCAAGAATCCAGTGTTGTTTGGAAGAGAAGCACCTGTCTTAAGTGAAGAGAAAGAGACATTTCCCAGGAAGTAAACAAAACACTATGGCCAATAGGAAAGCAGAGTACTTCATCTACAATTTACCAGAAGTCAAAATATCTGCTGAATTCTACCTGAGGGCAACATTACCCAGGGAAGGTACCTTCTGAACTTATTCCTCATGAGTGAGGATGGAGGGATGGAGGGATGGATGGATGGATGGATGGATGGATGGATGGATGGATGGAGCAAATAGCAAAAACAGAAACATGGATAGACAATGAAGATAACAAGAAAACAGGTATCAATAGGATGCTGGAAGAGAATAGAAGTCCTGTTAGAAGGAGTGTATCCTGTTCTCTCTCCTAAAACTCATCCTCCTCTGAACTCTGCTACTTTGCTCTTCATTTTATGTCTTTGCTCTTTTCTGCTCCCTGCATGATCCTGTCTCTGATGCAACATTTATATCTGGTCCTTGTCTTCTGCAAGCCCATTTTGCCTCCGAGATGAAAGTCCCTTCCTCCTTTCCCTCTACTGTTTTAATTCCCTAAAACTCCATCTCTTGTCAATACTTCCAAGCCCATTATATTTCCTATTCTTTCCACAAGACTCTCTCTTCTTTCTCTGTAAAAGTTTCTTCTTTTGAGGATGACAGATTTGCTTTTTCCCAATTCTCACCAAAACACATATTCTTTCCCATTTTTACCTGACTGCTATTTTTACGCAAATCATTCCAACTTCAGTTTTTCCGTCTTAAAATTATTTGCTTCTTCTATTTCCTGGGTAGAATCACAGAACAATTTGGATTGGGAGGGATCACGAAGATTATCTAGTTCTAATTCCCCATCACAGGCAGGGACATCTTCCATTAGATGAGGTCACTCAAGGACCCACCCATCCTGGCCTTGAACAATTCCTAGGTATCTACACCTTTTCTCTGCAACCTGTTCCAGTGTTTCACCACCCTCACAGAAAATAATTTCTTCCTTATGTCTCATCTAAAGCCACTGCCCCTTGTCCTGCCACTACAGGCCCTTGTAAAAAGTCCCTCTCCATCTCTCTTTCATCTCCTTTTAGGTACAGGAAGGCTGCTCTAAGGCCTCCTTGGACCCTTCTCTTCTTCAGGCTGAACAACCCCAGCTCTGTCAGCCTGTGCTCAGAGGAGAGAGATTCCAGCCCTCTGAAAGTTTTGTGGCCCTATTTTGGATGTGCTCCAGCAGGTCCATGTCCTTCTCACATTGCGGGCCCTAGAGGTGGATGCAGCATTCAGAGTGGGGTTCCTCTTGCAAGAGTAAAGGAACAAAATTACCTCCCTGGCCATGCTGCTTTGGATGCAGCCCAGGACACAGCTGGATTTCTGGGCTGCAAGTGCACATTGGGTCATGTCAAGCTTTTTGTCAACAAACGCCCCCAACTCCTTCTCCCCAGGGCTGCTCTCAATCCATTTTCTGCCCAGCCTATTTGTGCTTGCGATTGCCCAAGCCAGGTGTAGGATCTAGCACTTGGCCCTGTAGTCCATGAAGTTCACACAAGTCCATTTCTCAGGTCCAGGTCCCTCTGGATGGCATTATTCCCTCCTTTCAGTGTGTTGACTGCAGCACACAGCTCAGTGTCATCATCAAACTTGGTGTGGGTGTGCTTGATCCCACTGTACATGTCACTGACAAAGGTGTTATACAGCCCCAATATTTGGCCCCTGAGGAACACCACTCATCACTGCTCTCCACACAATATTTCACTCTCCTGCCCAACCATGTCACTCATACTTTCCCTCTCTCAGGCTCCCTCTTCTCTTCCAAACCCAGCTCTAGATTCTCCTTTTGAGAATCTAGAGATTCTTCTCTGAGATTCATCTCACCTTCTCTGAGATATAGTCTAAGGCCTGCTTTCACCAGGTTTCCCCACAGACATTTTTCTCTCTGTCAAAACCCTAAATCCACCTGCAAAACTCATCTTTTACTTAGTTCACTGAGCCCTTTCCTCACTCATGCTCAGCTCTTTTCAAGCCCTTTGGTGCTGCAAGGCCAGTCAGGACATTCAGTAGCTCATATTCCGACGCATCCACTTCGTCAGTCTCAAAAAGATGTTGACCATAGTTTCTCAAAGGCTGAGTCACTGTTCCACTGACACTATTTTATCCATGCCCACTCTTGGACAGCTCATTCAACAAACAAGTGACCATATCAGGGGATTTGCTCTACTGACACCAACAGAGAGCTACAGGGCACAACCAACAGAAGAGGAAGGTATTCTGATGGTAATATCAGCTCAGTACAGCATTTGGCAGCTCTTTTCCTTTTGATTTAGAAACCCTGTATGTTCTAGCACTGAATGTTTCATGTGTTTTGTTCATCTCTCATTCCCTTCTGCAGACTTTAACTCTGTGCTTCAACAAACAGGATACTAAAAGTCAGTCCAACTTGAACTTACATATTGCTACTGCAATTACAAAGGAACTTGCACAAACTGAGTCAATAGACTCTGAATTTTATTGTAAGACAAAGATAACAAGCAAAATGACACCAGTAAGATGAGGCAGTATGCCAGTTTAAGACATGAATGATGTTTGGAGGATATGCCATCTATATTCAAAAGAAACTGGATTCACAAGTTTAAAAAATCTGGTAAAAATAAACATAATTCAGTGGATTAAACCAGACTATTCTGTTCTACTAGCATTCATAGGTTGTTTCCATTCAACAAAGAGGTTTAATCCAGTTGTAAAATATACAGGTATTACCTGTTTGAATTGTCAGAGCAGAATGTGGTGCCCACAGCACCTAACACTAGCAATTTCTATTCCAAACCCAGGATGTTTCCTGGATTTGCATATAACCTGAAATAGGATCAATAATTTCAGATTTACACATTGCAGGGGAAGCATGCTGGACTGCAAGAAAAACTTTCTTATCATGTGACAAGTGCAAAAAATTGAGTTTTCCAATCCATGATGTTCTTGTTTTGCATGGAGCTTTGAGATGTCACCTTTACAGTCAGACAGGGTCAAGATGAACGATGACTGTGTCTCTGATGAAGGAGGTTCAGTCCATGGGCTGCATTCCCAATAAGTTTGATACAGTGAACTCAAATTAATTCAGCAGGCAGGAAACATGGCTACCATACCTAAATTCTGACATTGCCTAAGGCTGAAACAGTACAGCTTAGGAGGTGAGGAGGTTTAAGTAACACTGGACACATCTCTTCTCCCAAGTAACTTAGCACCATCTAGGTTTCCCTAGCTTTGGAAGTGCTCTTCTTGATCACAATTTCTAGTGGCATGCTGGTAGTATCAGACACAAAACCTTCTTCAAGGGGAGATTAGTTCCCTTCCGGTCTTTACTGCTGAATATTGCGTTGTCCCTAAGGCACCATTAAGTTGCTTCTTGTTCTTCTACTCTCTCCCCAGCCAGATGCTCTTCCAGTTTCTCTGAAGCTCTGCTGATTCAGAGTAGCAATGCAGATGGAGAAATATTTCCCTGGGGAGAAGAGCCTGCTCCCAGCTTGGAAACAGAGCTAATTTTCAGATGGCCTTTTTCCCACACAAAGACGGAGCATGCATTCTGCCCTTTCCTCCTCCCTTGCTTCTGTATAACAAAATAAGCATTAATAAAGATAATGAATTTAATCCTTGTTCTGGCTGAACCTTCTTGCAAAACACAGTGCACTGCTGCACTCAGGGAGTGAAATCAATGGCAGATTTGTATTTCAAGTAATATTATAGATCTTAATTCTTCTATTTTTTTCCTTTGTTTTACAAATGTTACATATTCTTGTTTTAAACAAAACAACTTTGACATTTAGGAAAATTTTAACATTTTTTGGACTTCCATTTTCAAAAACAACTTTTTCACAGAAATTCACCTGAGTGCCACACTACATAGGAAGTTTATAGTATTTAGGTAATTCTTCAGGTTTCACGTCCTTCTACTTTCATTCCTCAGGAAAAGTGTGCTCATAAGTGAACATCCCGAAGATCCTAATGTGAGCTCCCACACTGAGTCTTGCTTCAAAACTAGGGACTCCTCCCACGCAAAATAATTGTAGCTGAGACTTCTTTACTTAACCCAACACAAAAACACAAATATGAGGAACTACAGGTAAGCCAGCACCACTCCTACATCTAACAAATTTAATATTACAAGCCATTTGGAAGGTATTGCATAGCTCCAGCCAGCCCAAATCTACAGAGGAAATATTTTTCCCACAGGTCCCACAGGATTTGCTTTCTGTCCTTCCCTTCAGTGCAGCTTTGGCACAAGAAATGCTCCTTCACTAAACAAGTGTTCAGAGGAGAGCACTCAAACATGTCCTGGGCTCGACCTGACTGACTGTGATGGCAAACCTTTTCTTCATCTCCCAAGTTCTCTGCTGGCTGCTGGGTGTTAGGATGGAAAAGAGTCTGTGGCAGCTGGCCCATGTTAGCCACAGGGGAGGGCACAGCTGGACACAACCCATGGGGTGATGGCAAGCAGTGACAGGCCAGGAGGGAAGCACTTGGCAGATGGGGTTAAGAGAGGCAGATGTCTGAATGAAAGAAGTCAGCTTGATCTCAGAGAAACAGAAGGGCAGGAAAGTTAGAAATCCTTGATGCCACAGCCACTTAACAGAATATAAACATATGGTTAAGAGGATATTTATCTTTAGTCATGAGTGAATACATAGGTCGCATCTATGTCTAAAAGCATGTACTGCCAGTTTCCAAAACAAGATGAATAGTCCCCCTTCTTTCCAATTTGCTTGGCCTGGGTGACAAAGGCAGGAAATAGTTTTGCATCCCTTTCCTCTGCCAAATTCTAGCTACCATTTAGTTTGATTACCATCAGAGCCAGAAGGAGGCTGTGAAGCCTTTTAGGAGCCCATGCCTTCTCCACATCCTGGCCATGCTCATTGCTTGGCTCCTCCTCTCCTCCATCAGGTGAGCAACAGGAAAGCCGTCATACTTCAAGAAAGCAACTCCTCCTCCAGAAAAAGAATAATAACTGTAGTTTCCCAGTCTACAAAATTAAACCCTTTGCTTACTCTCTACATTTTCCCACTGCATAAACCTGGACCACAACTGCAGTCAAAGCCAGCCATGTAAACACCTCACTGTCCAGCTCTACACTCAGCTCCTCACCCCTCACGGCAATGGTCCCCAAACAGGTTATAGGTTACATAGACTCCACAATTCACAGAAGGCTGATCAATAATCTTTATTAAGAAACCCATTGCTCTTTTATATCCTAGTTTGATACAGATGGCCCTAATTGGTTGTCCAATCTAAACACCATCACCACTGTCTCATTAAGAAATCACCCTTTGGTAAATAAATCTCCATAACACATTCCACATGTTCACAATAACAGGTGCAGCAAGTTAAGATAAGAATTGTTTCTCATTCTTTTCTCTGATCTTCTCTCAGACTTTTCCAGCACAATGCCTGGGAAAGTTGTCTGTTGCTCTCTGTGACCAGAGAGCTGCTGCCACACTCACCAGTGCCAGATTAATTGTCATGTCCCACTTCTGGTTTCCATCAAGATGACTTCCCTGTGGGGCTGAAGGAACCTTGAAGTAATTGTCAGTTGTGGTCAAGAGGGAAGAGACCAAAGTTATGTTTCATCTGTGATAATGCCTTTCTTTCACACCATGCAGGATGCATTAATTTGCTCCAGATAAGTACATCCATGTGTTGGCTGTGTGGACATGTACAGAACCTCTAAAAGCTCTACAACTTCTCTGGAAGCAGTGGAAATATCCCAAATACACCAAGACTCTGGTATCTCACTTTGGGGTTAGGGACACAGGAGAAAATATGATAGGGCCAAAATTCAGAGTTTGGGCTATCACTGAGGTGAGTCTTCTGAAGAATTTTCCAACTCTTTGCATAGATGGAAACAAATAAATTCCAGTTAGATACTAGACACATGACAGGCTACTATCATAGAATGGTTTGAGTTGTCAGGGAACTTAAAAGATTATCTAATTTATATATACATTGATCAAGCAACAAACTAATCATATCTTGATATCAAAAATTTGATATCAATATTGATATCTGAAAGTATCAGATATTGATATCTGAACGTTTGGATTTAATTCAGTAAGGCAAATAACTTCAATGTAAATACCAGGTTTTAAACCTGTTGAATACGTACTTTGTACCTGCTTTTGAAACCAGAATTGAACTGCATCAATAAAGAACCACTGACAAGAATATAAATAACTTTTGTGTAAACTTACATTTCACTTTTACTTATTGTCTGTTAGTCTGGAAGATCGAATATAAGGAATGTTCATATACCTACAGTGTATGTGCTCAGATTCCCATTGATAGCACTTTATTATTTTAGAACAAATGGCATTTTTTATTTACTCAGTTATCAGTATTTCACTTGTTATTTGCTTTGGATGGCACATGGGCTATTCCAATTTATAAGAGCAGTAACATAAAACTTTGTAAGCCCACACCTAAAGAAACAAGCAAGCATTTCTGCTTTTTAAACTTTCAGCCTGCTTGTTAGTTACTGCTTAGTCACTGTTTGGAGGAAACTGTACTGAAATAAATACAGTAAAATGAAGAAAGCATTCTGTGAGAAGTTAGAGCCATAAAAATCTATTTTACTTATTCAGAAAATTCTGGCCCTAGTCATTTTGCCAAGAACTTTCCCCAGTTTCAGCAACTTCATCTTAAACTCAGGTGGAAAATATGCATTGCTTTTTTTTGTTGATTTTATCGCATTATTTTATTTTATTTACATAAACTACAGGCATTGCATTTTAATTTCAAATGCAATTTTAACAAAATTTAAATTCTAAGTTTTTGTTATGTTTGGGGTTTTTTTTTTCAATTTAAAATTTGACTTTAGCAATTTAACTATTTTTGTCTGCCACCTCTGAAACTCATACAATGAGCTGGCTTGAAAAATTGACATCTCACATGGTATTGCTCCATCCTGGAAAAGCACTTTTCAATTTCCAAATAGAGCTTTTTTTCTATTTTCTGTTTCATTTAATAAGAATATTTCCTGACAGTCATAAAGTCTACATTTAAAGGCAAATAACCTGTCCTGTGAGATGTTTGTTCTGCCTGACTTAGAGTGATCTGAGAAAAAGAAGAAAAAAATAGATCTGTTGTAAATGAGGCAAAGTGTTACTTTGCAGTTTAGAGATCTCAATCACTATTCAAACTCACTTTCCAAGTCTGCAAAAATTGGTCAGAAATTCTGCTTTCTCCCAGTCTGGAAAAAAATCCATTCTGGCGCCACGAAATGGAATTACACTCTTGCCAACTCTGCCCCAGACATGCTCAGGTTGGCCTTTATTTGCTGTGTGTTCTTTTTGTGACAGCCAGACAAATGGCATGGTTCCACTTCTGCATCCACATGCTACCACTGAACACCTCCCTTGAATAAATCCCACTCCTTGATGCTGCTGGGACCAATTTTGTTGCACCTCCAATCAACAATGTCCCTCCAGCTTTGCTTTTGTCCTTTCCTGTCACAGGTTAATGGCACAGCTTCTCTGAGAGGGTCTTAGAAGGAGCTCAGATAGACAAATACCAACTCAAGAGGGTCTCTGTTGCTTTGCATTTTGAAGAAAGTGGGTGAGATGCAGTGCATTTTGATGTTGTTACCATTTGTATTCTTTTTGCACAGTTAAGGATTCCTACGTGAGGCTTTCACTATGTGAAAACTGTTTTAGTCTGAATAAACTGAACAGTCAAAAAGAAAATAGCTACAAGACATCGTTTAAAACAAATCTGTTCCCTGACATGAATAGCCAAAATCAGACAGGCAGATTTAACTGTGATTATTTAATGCATTAAGAATCAGTGGGATATGTTCACAGGACTGAGCCTGAGTTGTTGCTATATCTTAGTTTGTGTCCTGAATTTCCAAGAGATCAGAGCTGTATTAATAGCAAGATATTACACTGCCAGTAATAGCTCCCTGACTATGATTTACTGCAGTTTTCTGCCTAATAAACAAGCCTGAACATACTCAAGGACCAGAGAATTGTGAGTGACTTCTTCTTATAATCTGTTGCCAACTGAAGGTGAATGCAGAAAAAAATCCTTTCAGCTGCATATGCAGAGGATAGATCAACCTTGCAGAGTATCTTACTGATGTGACTAAGAGTAGAGGTAAAAATTCCCCTACCTTTTCTTTATTGGAATAATTTCATTTTCACTTTTTTTTCCTTTTCCTATATATCTGTATTGTAACAACCCATCACTCTCCAGAACCACCAGTTTCACCTTTGTACTGGGGCTGGCAACTTGAATCTGTACAAAATACTTGTGAAGAGAGAGAGGTCTGTGTACAATGGAGTGAGAAAATAGTGAGGTTTACATTCACTATTTTGTCATATTTGTGATGCTACAGATCAAACTGCATGCTTCCCCAAGGGAGCTGGTAGAATGTAGGACTTTCCTGAGGCAGCAGCACAGCTGTCCAGACCCATGCAGCCAGTCAAGACATCACTGCTTCCTTCAGAAGGTGACTAGCAGAACTATGAGAAAGTGAAGGTACAAATCCTGCCTTTCAAAGGGTGATAAGAAGAAGTGAAACTGGCTGTGACCAGCCAAATCCTACACTGTGTCCAGAGCTTCACCCCATGTGGAAATTCCTAAGTTCTCCACTCCAGGACTTCCAAAGCCATGGGACAAGGCCTTACTACTGCAGACCACACGATAGGAACTTAGCAGGCAGAAAAAGAGTGTCCAGGTGAAACCCTGCTCCTGGGTAGGTTTTCTCCATCACTCTCCTTGCTCTCACAGTGAGGCACAGCTCCCACATAGAGCACCAAAAGGCAGGCGTGGTGCTGGACCTTAGTTTGTGCTGATCTCCTATCTCACCTCCTTTCCAAAACCCAGATGGTGACATGGGCTGGCAAGAAGGAACCTCTTGAAATAGTTGCTGAAAGGAACGTGGCTCTTTGCTACAATTCAAAAGAAAGAAAGGTATGTTTGAGAAAGATGTGTACAAGGTAAGAGACAAAGGGAGCCTTCCTCTACCAGGTTTCCCTTTGTGACTGGTGTCAGCCATCCTCACAGACACTTGGCCCCTTTGAAACCACTTCTGGAGGGACATCAAAGAGAAGCTTGGAATGTGAGGCTGCATAGCTGAGTCCACCTTTTTACCTTGTTGTGAGGGTACTGGTGAAGTGATGACTGAGAGTGATTGCTCAGCCTTCTCCCTCCTCCCTCCACAATAGGCTTCATCCCTCCCACTGTTGACTAGATTTTGGGTGGAGAATTACTGCTGCCTGTTCCTTTCTTTACAGCCCTCTGTTGATCCTCTTGCTAATCACCTCAGGGGCACACCTTCAAATACTGGAAAAGGGCAAATACTGGAAACAGCAATGGCAGCAGCACAGCACACCTGGAGGAACCTCAACAGGTAAAGCAGAAGTAGATGGAAGCGCCATGGTTGCATAGACGCAGCTTGGCAGGGACAAGCAGTGGGTGCTTGGTGGTTCTGCCTAAATAAATGTGTGGCAAATTGCACCCTAAAATACCATAGCTCTGCCATGCACAGGGCTGAATTTCTGAGAGTATTGTGCCTGCAAAAAGATTTGGAAGCAACAAAAAATGAGGCATAGAATGGAAAAAAAAAAGCTTGAGTCCACTGTTTGAGCTATACAAAGCCCATTATTTTCACTCTGATGAGTGAAATCAATGACATTCTGAAGTGACTCATGAGCATGTAACCTGGCTACAGCTGACAATGACTGTGCCTTGGCAGGCTGGGATGACAGACTGAAAGATGAGCTCCTAATAAAATCAGGCTCAAAAGCAAATGTAGAGAAAACTCTAATGGCTGATAATTTAATAC
Organism: Onychostruthus taczanowskii; assembly: GCF_017590055.1. Taxonomy (NCBI): domain Eukaryota; kingdom Metazoa; phylum Chordata; class Aves; order Passeriformes; family Passeridae; genus Onychostruthus; species Onychostruthus taczanowskii. The sequence continues at coordinate 213,501 of NW_024506773.1, read as the reverse complement.
AGAGAAGCAAGATATAAACAAAGGAGTGCTCTTGTGTGCAGTTATGACCTACACGGTCATGTAATAAAACAGGTACCTGTAATAAAGCAGATATGAGCAACAGTCTCATGAGCCCAGAGAGGTGAGGGTACAACAGCAGGGTGTGATATTACAAGAGAAGCAAACGTTAGAACACAGCAGGTTTGCAGCAGAGGTGGATTGCACTGTGCAAAGCAAAAAGCATGCCTGGTGAGAGGCAAGGTGTGCACAAAGACCCACAGATAAACCCATCCTGCCTGAGTTCAATGCAGCTGGACTAGCAGGCAAGATCAAGCCATACAGGTAGAAACAGGAACACAGATAGTTTGGATTTTACCATAGGTCAAAATAAGAGAAAGATGATGATAAGTCATTTGTAGCTGTCCATCTTAACAGTTCTTAAAGAAATTTCTATAACATTTGAAGTCTGGAGACAAATAGGTTTCAGCATAGTAAAAGAAAAGGTCTAAACATGAACATTGTCTATGTAAGCAAAATTAGTAATTAAAACAGTCCCCATATGCAAAAATGCAATATTAATGACAGGGTAATGTCAGCATCCAGGCCTTTTCTACAAAAAATGTGTATTTTGTTTCAGTACTAGAAAGAAAAGGCTTAAAACTGCTGAACTCAATAACAAATCCACCAGTGGTGGAATTCATAAAATGAAAACTCACATCAGAGGGAACTGAGAAAACGGATACTGATTAATTTAAAAACTCACCAAGTCTTTGCAAAGCCATGTTATCTACAAGCACTGCTTATAATAAGGGCCAGAATAAAGGAGAGATGACAACTTATAAGGGAATTGTATAGTTTCTAAAAAGTGGAGGAGCTCTTGATGTAGGTGAGAGGAAGAGAGAGACAACAGATATAAACAGCCCCTTGAAGTGTCACATAGGAGGAGGATACTGCTACCTACTCAGACTGGGACACCAGCGATAAATTCTGGCATCAAATAAAAAACCCAAATGCTGCCAGAGCACTGCTTCCCAAATTATTGGAAGAGACTATTTTAATTAGAACTATATTTGAACTGCAGACAACATTTGAATTATGTAAGAAAAAAGAAGAGCTAATGGTTCACTCACTGCTTTCTACTAATACAGAGCTTTATCCTGTCTGTTTCTGAGGTGTTTTAGAACTCCCAAAAGATAGAATATTCACAAAGGGACATTATTTTAGACAATATTATTGTTATTATTATCACTATTATTGTTGTTGTTACTGTTATTATTGCTGTTATTATTATTGTTAATCTGTCAAGCTCATCTTGACTTTCTGCTAATGATTAACTTAGCATTTTAAAATTATTTTTACTTATTTGTTACTCAACACCCATGCACAGAACTTCAGAAAGCCCTAATTCATTAATTACTTATTCACCGTCTTGAGGCAATCTAGCTGTTTTAGAGACTTGTTACTGGATTCTTTGTAGGTTGGCTTTTATCAGGGAAAAGGGATGACTCACTGGAGGTCAGGCAGGATGGCACAATACACCAGGTGTGGTAAATAGGAACTTCAGAAGGCAGGTCGTAACAGCAGCAGCAGATAAATCAGAAAGTCAGCTCACACACAACATGATCTAAGATTCCCTGAGTAAGAAGTTTTAGAGAAGTTTTTTGAAGTAGTAACGTAGATGAAGTGATTTTTATTAGATCAGGACGCATTTATTTTTATAAGTCCTGCAGGCTACTATTCAGAGCTTCTGATTATGGCAATTTTATTTAAATTATTAGTTAGAAATTTCTCTGCTTATTGACCTGCACGCAGCTGGGCACCAGTGAGGTGTGTTTATTGCCAAGATGTGGAAGACAAGCACTAAACCTGGGGCTTTGTAACTGGTAACACCACAATGGTCCTTGCAGCTTTGTTGCCATCACAATGCAGCAGCCCTGTCACTTATGCCTGTCTAGTGTTCAAGGGTGAGAGAAAAGTTGTCTTTTCTCTCACCCAAAAGGTTGGGTCAGCAAGAAAGCAGAAAGCACAGGTTGGAAGCTGTGTTTCAGTTCCCTTTGCAGCCCAAAAGGTAAGTGTAAACTGGAAGAAATTACTGTTGATGCTGCTAAGGCCAGGAGCCAAAAGGGCGCTTCAGGCTGAGCTGTGGGTTTGTTTCCCTGGCATGATGAGTTAGCCCAGTGCTCCACTTGGGCCAGCCAGCTCTGCTGAGAAGCTGTGCACATCTGGTCAGATGAAATTACATTGCAAGCCAGCCCTTGTGGTAACAGAGGTAGCTCGGCCAGAGCTGGCATCAGCGTTTTGTACTGAACCAAATTGTACTGCATGGACATCTTCCGTCTTCCTATCTCAGGGCTGGCTTCTTCTGGATTAGGGATGAAGTCTGCTACTGGTAATACCTCTGCTACATCCCTTCTTTAAACAAAAATTCTCATGGGTTTCTCAACAGAGTCCTGTAACCTTATTTAATTCAGCCTCCACAAATAGCAGCTTACAGCACTTAAGGCTAACCAAATACCTCTCTATCTCTGTCAAAAACTGGAGTAATTATTTTACTGGAGATCCTTAGCTTCCTGCTGTTGTGTTTTATTACTGTTACGCAGAGCACACCACATGCCTCGGGGAGCAGTAAGTGCTACTGTATGAATTACATCAGCACAGAGTGCTGCCAGTTTTGCTTTGGTGCATCACTCACAAACTGTGAGGGTGTCCAAGGCCCTGGCTCATACTGCTGACCTGAAGGGATCAAACATCTTGAATGACACCTGAAAACAGATGTACAGTTTGGTCTTTACCACCGTGACCCCTCTGCAAACTGCTGGAGGAGCTGCAATCCCAACTCAGCCCTGCAGTTTTACTGAGATGCCATTCTGAACATGCTATTCATTTCAAAAAGCTGGTTTTGATGCAATAGGACCATTTGAAAAGCAACCCCAGTCTGCACAGCTGCCAACCTTTGCCTTCCCCCTTCCTTGTCTCTGTGATCTGCTCGGGGGGATGTTCCAATGACATCCTCCTCATAAATAATCCCAGCTCAAGCAGCTGCTGTGGGGGTCCCCTGGTACTCTTTGCCTTCCCCCTGATCCCACCTCCCACGATCCCGTACTGTTCCTGATAACCCTAAGCAATCACAAAGGTAAATCAGACCCTGCTCCCAGGACCCACAGAACAAGCTCTCAGGTTGATCCCAGAACAATACCCATCTCTCCATCTCAGCCAGACTTCTCGCACAGCTTTCCAGCTCCTCATAGCAATATCTAGTTTCTTTGCTTTTTGGAAATTTTCCATTCCCATGACCTCTAGCCCTCTGAGAAGGGCTCTGGATCAAGCCACTTTTTCCAGGTTTCAGCTAGCTTGCTGCAGTTAGTGATTCCACACCTCTCATCTGCCAATCTCCAGCCTCTGGCAGGAAAGGGACATCTCCATGTAGGAGCATTGTGCATCATAACATTTTCCAGGAAAACTCATAGCATCAGACAGTTAACAAGGTTCCTGCAAAGGAATTCCTAGAGTGTGCCACAGGAGTACAGTCATTTCCAGAAGAATTGGTAGAAAATCAGCTATGTCTAAAGAATGGAATATAATAACTGCTCATGTCACATCTTACACTTGCCTTTCCATACCTCTGTGTCTCTAAAACTGCCTGGGTTCAGGGAGTTTGTGGGAGAGCTCATGAGGTGAGGTAAGGTCACAAATCCTACCACATATGTATTCAGAACTTTGAAACAAGAGAAGGAGGCAGCTGAGGTCTTTAGAATATTATCACAGCCTGATAATATTCTAAAGCAGGATTTCACAGGCCTTGAGGAATGAAAAGAGGAAAAAAAACAGTTGCAACAGAGCCACTTTCAGCACAGGCAATGGGAACTGCTACTGAAGGACAAAGGGAACAAAAAAGAATGATTACGAGCTCCAGTATTTTATTGGTGAGTTTAACATCTGGTTAAACAGTACATACATTTGGAACTAGACATCCAGTAGCTCCCATATACAAATGATCACGGTGCATTGGCAAATTCACAGGGCAGAAGGGAAAGCCATTTAAATGATGCAGGCTCCCAGGAGCAGGACAGACAGTAGTAGGTAAGCAGGTCAGCTGAAGGAATGGGAGGGGAATGAAGGAGAGTGTGGGATATCCAAGCTCTAGACATCTGCCTTCCCTAGCTCAAATTAACCAGCTAATTCCCCCAGGTGCTCTCTAGAGAAGCAAGCTTCTCCAGAGGACAATTCACTGCAAATATTATACTGCTGCTCTACACAGCTCCCATGAATTTGTTTCCTAGGGAAATACTGCTCTCACCAGCAACTGCAGAGCCTGCTCAGGGAGATGTGCTAATTCTGATGCCTAGAGATGTGTGAATCTCCTTTCCCTTTTCCCTCACTCCCTAACTACCCATTATGAATTAGCAGGTAAGCAAGTGGCATTCACCCTATATTCACAGATCAGGAGTTCATCAAGGAACAGGAACTTTCACTGGCTGTCATACCTAGCAGACACACACAAGAAGATTCTAATCCATTCTAATCCCAGATTAACTGTTTGTCTTTTGCCAAAAATCCACTTTTCCCCCTCACAGAGCATCAGATCTGCCCATGCCATGTTCAACACAGTGGCAGAGAAGTCCCTGTGATTACTCAGTAAGGTATCCATTTGGGTGGACAAGCACAGATCTGCCTGCAGAAATCTGCTGCCAACTCACATAAGTCTCAATCCACTGAAGGCAACATGAGAATTTTCACTGATTTTAACAAATAGGGTAGATTTAAGCAAATGTCACATGCAGAATTCATCAACCTTCACACATCAAGCTCCAGTCATTGCTAAAAGCTGACTGATTTGGGAGAAAATTGTACAGATTTTTCTTTCTTTTTTCCAGCAGACTGAATTGTATCCAACTCCTGAATGAACATTTACCCAAAGGAAGACTTTTAATTGTCAATATTGACTGGCTGCAATTATGTATACATTCACAACATATATGCTCCCTTATTAAAAAATTGCCCAAATGCTAAAATAGAAAAAGAAATACTATTTTGGTTTGAAAGAACAATTGCATAGACTGAAGTTGGCTTCTGTATTAATACAGCACCAGCAGATGCTGTAATTAGAAAGTAAAAGGCAACCAGAGGAATTGTTAATAGCATTGTGCAGTGCTTAGGCTTCTAAAACTAAAATGCTTCTTTAGGGAAGTGATAATGTTTTCATATGTGATCCTGTGACTACAGTAAAAATGCTGAAGACCCATTCCCACAGGTGTCATATGCTATAACCTGGGCTGGTTTTGGCTGGGGTAGAGCTAATTTGATTCAGAGTAGCTAATATGGGGCTGTGTTTTGGATTCTGCTGGAAACTGTTGATAACACAGGGATGTTTTGCTAAGCTGTGTTTACAGAGCCTCAAGGCCTTTCCTGCTTCTCACCCCATCCCACCAGCAAGTAGGCTGGGGGTGTACAAGAATTCGGGAGTGGACACAGCCAGGACAGCTGACCACAAAGCAATATTCCATACCATATGGTATATAAAGCTGGGGAAGGAGAATGAAGGGGGGACATTCAGAGTGAAGGTGCTTATTTTCCCGAGTAGCTGTCTTGTGTGATGTAGCTCTGATTTCCTGGGAGTGGCTGAACACCTGCCTGCCCATCAGAAGCAGTGAATGAATTCCCTGTTTTGCTCTGCTTGCATGTGCAGCTTTTGCTTTAGCTGTTAAACTGTCATTATCTCAATCCACCTTTTTTCCCCCTCACTATTACCTTTCTGATTCTCTCCCCCATCCCACTGAGGTACAATAAGCAAGCAGCTGCCTGGTGCTTAGTTGCCAGCTGGGGTTGAACCACAACATAAACACATGGATATATTTGCAAATTGCTGTTTTCTACAATGCTATTCTAAATGTATCACTATTCCTAATGAATTTCTCTGTTTCCAGGAGTGTGTTAATGATTTTCTTTTCTTAAACGCAAGACACTTATTATTTTTTGCTATGATTCACTCCCATGCTGAATTAGAACACAAATGAAGAAGAATAATATGCAGCTTCCAGTACAAAACCAAAAATATTTAGGTTCAGTAGAGAGCAGGCAGACAATGCATTATTTCAATGCATGTTTCTCATATCTGCTGGGAACAGATTTCTAGGTTGCACAGGGCACCAGTGAAACTGAATGAAATCAACACCTCTCTATCAAGAGACAAGACTCTTCATCTATTCTGGTTTGATACCAATACAGATTTAATTTGACCATAGTTGACCTCTAGTGTGAAAACTAGCCACTCCCCAAAAACCCAAAGGGCTGAACTGCAGAAGTTTGTATCTCCTCCCCATGGTAACAGGTATGCTCTAATCAGAGCAAACACACAGAACTATTCAGGGCAATTGGAAGAAAAGGTCAAGACTGCGGTGGCACAAGTTCTGTATTTCAAGTGAAGAGGTGGAAAACGGAACTGGAACTTCATTCTCGAAAATAGTACATGAATACTATTGAGATGTTCATTTCCAGACACATCTGGAATGGGGGGACAGACCCTGGGAGAGAGAATTACATATAGTATTTACAGTCCTGCAGGATCTACTGTCAGGGATATTCCCAGCTGAATCACAGGAAAGCTTGCTGTTGCTAGGTTCCTAACTACCTGAAAGGACAGGGATGCATCAGAGCAGGGGATATGCTTTGGTCTGGTGCAAACCAGAAGGCACAGGGTATAGCCCAGACTCTTCCAGAACACCTGGAGAGCCCAGGAATCACAAGTAGTCAAAAATAAGGTAATTAAACAGAAATAGCAGCTGCTTGATGACAACAGTGAGTTCTAGCCCTACAGCTTTTCTGTCTGCCGTGTTCTTCCTTCCCTAAGAGCAGTCTCAGGAATAGATTTTCTCTGGCTCTTCACAGTACTGTTGGATCACCTCGGCAAGGTCAAGACACCGCAGAATTCGCCATTTCTCAGCAGCCAGCTCCTCCTTGGAGACCTGGCCCAGCAGTTTCTTGGCAAAGAGGTTCTGATCCTGCATGAAAAGGCCCACAGAAGACCTTGGGACTTCAGGGAGGTTCTCCAGGCAACCACTTGTGAAACAGAAGTTGATTTTCTTTTCACGTCTCATCCCTGGTCCTCTTTCTTCAATCCAAGTCAAGGGTCTAGTGTGAAGGAGCAGTGAAAAAGTATTAATTAAGAAATTAAATCAACAATTCTAATTTGTTTGGGTTGTTTTATCAGTATTTGCAGAAAATGCCCTAATAAATGCACCATTTTTGAATATCAATTATAGCATATTTAGGCAATGTGTCATGACCAACATGCCTTGTGGTTATACAGCTCAACAGCAGATAATAGTCTTAACTCTGCCGCTGTTTCATGCCATGATTTTCAGCACACCATCTAAGCTCTGTCCAGCTTTGTTTTCCCCATGCACAAAGTGAAGCAAGCAACATCAAGCTACGTCATAAGGAAGAGGGAAGTTTGTGGGCTGTTTGTCTGTGGACTTGGATGAAAAGTGCAGTTAAAATTTTTGTACATAATTCAGTCACAGCTAAACTCAAAAGGCCCTCAATGTCTAGTCATTCCTCCAGCAAGAACAGATAGATTTAAATCACACGGGTACATAATGATGACCCAGGTGCCACTAAGCGAGCTGAATCCCAGTGAACAAATTCACTGACACAGACACAAGTGTCCATACTCTCTAAACTTTAAAAATGCTTCATTCTCATCACTGGGAGTACTTTGCTGATCCTAAGAATTATACCCACACAGACTCTCAAGCAAGCCTTTCTTAATCAGAGCAGAGTCCTGTCTTACATCAACATGATAGCACAGTCTCCAAACCATGCCTGGTGGTATTGGCTATTGACTTGCATAGCTCACACCTTCCTTCCCAACTCTCCATCTTGGCTGAGAGGAAAGGACATGCTGTGCCACTTCAGGGCTCTTAACAGACCCAACACTGCAATGCCTTTGAGAAACAGCCCTCAACATCAGCCACAGTCAGAATGCTCCCTTCCTGGTCTTTTGTCAACTGCCTGAACCGTACCATTGCCTTTCTGCAGCTCATTCATCAGCACTCACTACTACCTGTGTTTAGAGGATGCACATTATTTTTCTTACTTGGTTATTGATGGCCCTTCCACACTCCTTTATGGCCTACTTTAGTCTGCCACTCACAAATTATGAAGGCATCAATAGCCTGGAAGAATAAATTCTGTCTCCAAGTACTGCCCATTAAATCTTCAGTATCATTAGACCTGGAAAGAAAGTCCTTGTCAATCTGCCCTGAACATATTCTGCAGAGTGCTCACCTTAATGTTTCTGCACCTCTCATCTTTTATACTCCAGGATTCAGTTTCTATACTTGTATCATCATATCAATTATTCTTTGCTCACCTGTACTTCCACATCTCCACCACTTCCCCTACAAATTAAGCATGGCCAGATAAACCTGACTGAACAGAATGAAACAACTGGAGGGGGAAAAAAATACCCAAATCACAGTCTGCAAGAATGCACCAAAAAAAAAAATCTCAGAAGACTAATAAATGCAAAGACACCATGTGTTTTAGGAAGACTCAGGACTATATGTTACTGCAAGCCAGAAGGGTGTTTGGGGGGCATATTGCTCAGTGTTTTCAATGTTTCCATCCTACTTCCCTGAGGTAAAGGCCGTTGATCTGAGTCAGAGGCAGGTTGCTGAGCAAGCTGGGCTTTGCTCTGACTTGACAGAGCCGGTTTTATATTCCTATGATAGTAAAGAGTCACAGAGGATTCAGGCCACTGTTACTCAAAGCTGCTTTATCTCAGGTGGGTAGGCATGAAGAAACCACTGGGCAGGCACAGGCAAAGATTTCCATCATGTAATAGCAAGGAGCTCTTGATAGGATCCAAATCAGGCCCTGTCAGTGCAGGATCACCTCCCTGAGGTGATCTAGAGGAGATGCACACCAGTGATCAGGCTCAAGTGTATGCCTTCTGCTCTAGCTTGGGAAGCCACTGAACCAGAAGCACAAACACGCAGAGCAGGCAGAATTTATTCAAAGTGATTAGAATGACTGATTTAGATCAGTGAGGAGGAAAATGTGGGATTTAGTAATATATTTATCTTCTTCTGCAATTGGATTTTTAGTCATATTCCCAAACAGAGGTCGATTCTACTTGATTGGTAAGCAAAGTTCATTCATTTTTAATTAATAACAACTTCTACTCTGAAATAAGCCTCTTGTTTTGCTATAAAGATAAGTATGTTGCAAGCCCACACATTATTTAAGCAATTTTGTAGATTAAGAAACAGATTTGCATTTTATGTCAGAAAATTGTGAAGGGCTGTGGCTTTTTTCATAGACAATTTACCCACTTTCATTAAAGATTTGTATCAAAGTATTATCTAGCTACAGATACACTTAGTTATTTAGAAGTGTTAGTAGAGTTACTTACATGCAACAAATCCAACATTTTTGATATCTGAATAAAGTCAGGTTACATATGTTGGGTAGTTAAAGAAAATTTAATCAAACACTAACAAACCGCCTTTATACTGACTACAAAGCAAACAGGTCTGCAGTGAAGAAAACACCCTGACTTTCTATGGCCATTTTGTCTTTCCAAATTGTAAACTGATAGCATTTTCTCAGCTACATTGAAAAAGACTTTTTGCTTTTATAATTCCCTTTTTCCTCAAATAACAAGTGGACCTCGCTGGACTGCAATAGCTCAACAAACCAATATGAAGCAAACACTCTTTGTACTGCCAGAAGAATTAAGCTGGTTTCGTGCTTGAAAGAATTCTGGGTCCATTCAGCTTAAAGTTTTATGCAGCGACTTCTGCAGAAAGCATCTATTACATAATTTTCTATGAATGTTCAATTTGAAGATATTTAATTATTAGACTCTGAAAGCTTAGCTTTCCACAAAAACATGACTTCAAACATTTCTTGTCAGTATATGTTTAGGAAATGTCTTGAACTTCTTCTAAACATTTTCCTTGTAACTCTTTGAAAATGCCAATATTTTTAATTTATCATTAAATCAATGAGAGGCTCTCTTAGCTTGGGTGAGAATTAGATAATTGGACCCTATCCCTAGTAAACATTAAAAGAAATGCTGCCCAAATCATTATCTCTCCAGCTTGCACTAAAAATTGATTTCTGACATTTACTGAATCCAAGCTTTGTAATCCTGGGACAGGAACTGCAGTCCCAAACCAGACGTGCTGTCAGTAGAGGTTTGGCTCTTCCTGGATTGCTCAATCCTGTATCACAGAGAGGCTATCAGCTCAGCTGTCTTGGACACACAACAGAGGCAGAGGTCATCCCTCAAATAGCTGGGTGAAGGCATTAACATACACCTACCTCCAAAATCCACCTAGAGCCAGACAAGCAGCGAGGGTGGGCTGTGCAGTGGAGACAGACTATACCCTTTACACAAATCCCTGCTTAACAAGCAGAACACAGGCTCCTGCATTCTGCACCTGCTGTATTTTCCAAGGCAGAAAATAGGATGAATTAACCTGATTTCTCAAGGTTACTGTATTCATGTCTTTCAAAAAAGGATTGGATAGCTCTCATGAAAGGCACAGACCTTTCCCATCCTTCAGCAAAATAAGTTTGAGCAAATTAAATCTGTAATGCCACCACCATTACTGCTGGGCCATAACTTCACATGACAGAGAGTGGGCCAAATTCTCTCCTGCAGTAACTCCCTTGACGTCAGTGGGGGAATGTCAGCAGGAAATATGGCCCCAGCACCGAACACAATACAGGAACGCTATGTGATTTTCCACCCACCCTAAATTATCCCAGAGGCATAAAACTGACTGACCCCAAAGTTATTAAAACACTTATGGTGAGAAAACACTGATCCATACAAATAGTAGTCGCCAAGAGAACCAAATATTGGTTAGTGGTGAGGAGCAGGGGAAAAAATGTAATCCAGAACCAGTTCTGTATCCAGCAAATATCAAACATAGCAGCTAAGGACTAGCCAGGAGACAGGACAGCCAGGGAAATGTTTAAACCACCCGCTAGTTCCATCTGCTGGAATTAGTTCAAAATCTCACCCTATCTAGATCTTCACAGCTACTCAGGTTACTAGCAAATTGCTAAGAGGGTAAACAGAGCTTGTATACAGAGTTCTGTCCTCTCACAAGTGCATTTCAAAAGGAATTGGAAATGCTGTTTTATTTAAAGATAGAGGAAGATTGCTAAGACAAGATGATAATCCTACGATAAACTGCAATGGGGTTTCTAGAGTGGCTGATGAAATGCTTAACCAGACCTGTGGCGAAGTTAAGAGTTTAAAGGAGCACTGATTATTCACTGCCCAAATAGCTAGTCCTTCTTGTTACTACTTTACACATTTATCTAAAATACTGGGTTAGGTTTGGGCTTTTTAAGAGGTCTATCAGCATATCTGCAATAAAATAAAAAAGGAACAAGGAGTTCCATCACCATCAGATAATTTCTCTCTACCTTTTCATATCAGGTAATTCTCAAATTGTATCCTGTTGCTTTAAACTGACATTGTAAAAAACTTCAACTTATTTGAAAGGACATGAACTCTGCACAGACGGTCCAGAATGACCAAACCTGAGAGTTTCCACCACTCTCTGAACCAAGCTGAGTAGTCAAGTGACAGAATGAAATACTGGGGACTTACTTCATCGTTATAATATACCACTTTTTAGCAAGGCTATTAAAAATATCCTAGCTGATAGGAAGGATATTGTCACCACACAATAAAAGGGAGATGAAATTCAGTATTATAAAATGCATCTTTAAAAGACATGTACACTTTCATGCCAGCCTCCACCCATTCTGTTTCCACAAGAGGAGAAGAGAACTCCTGCAGGCAGAAGTCCCGCAGATGAGGAGCCTGGCTCACGTGCTGCCATAGACATTACTCACTTCTTGTTTGCCGTCTGAAAGTGAACAGTCATTCTGGAATAATCCTTATCCTTCTGCTTCTCTCTGGTGGCAGAGGTAACAGTGAGGTCTCCAAAGAGGTCAATTAGCCACGTCAGACGAGCAATTCCACTGAAAGCTGGGAATCCTGATTTGTTTTCATCAAGGACACTACCTGGTGGAATAGAAACTCTTGAGGAACAGGAAGTAGAATAATGCCTTCTGCATAGCAAAGGATGAAGAAACTTCAGTGTTGCAGGGTTAAAGATCAGGGTGTAGAAAGGTCAGTGGATGGACTGAATAGGAAAGTCAACAAACACATTTAATGTCGAAATGGATCAGTTGACAAGCTGTGGCAGAGAGGGCTGCACAAAGTACATATACAACAAACCCTTCAGAACATGTTGAGGACAGAAGGGTGTATGTGGATTCAACAAGGGAATTATCTAGAACCAGTACCTGTGTCTCTACTCAGTTTATAGACAGTCTTGTGTGAAAGGACTGAATGAAGCTTGGAAGCACTGGGGAGCAAATCCAGACAGACTTTTGATTTCTTCAGAGCTACTGACCTGTGAAATGCAATGTTCCCTTCACCAGGTCTTTCCCAGCCACTTCTTTTTTCAGCTGCTTGTACTCTTCAGTAAGAAGTTCAATGTGCTCCACATGGAGTACTTTACCTGCCATTAAAATAACAAAACAAAACAAACAAACAAACAAAAATCCACCAGGACAGATTAAATAAAAGTTTTCATGCATGGCTCACAAAGTGATGTCAGGAAGAAAATCAAACATGGAAACATGGGCCCTGAGCTGAAGCATCTATTTGGGTTAAGAATTTTCAAAAGACAACAAATACACAGACTGCAGGAACAGCAGCCACTATGTTTAACAGAAACTCCCTAATGAAACCCAGTACCCAGCTAAGGCTGTAACATGAGTCTTCAGAGTAATGGATGGATTAATTCTTGGCCTCTTTCCCTTCACATTTCCTTGTTCCGCATTTTTCCTCCCAAGGCAGTAAGAAAGAAAAAGGAAGGGGAAAAAATAGCATAATGTTCAGATTGGAACAATATGTTACGGAATACCTCCCTCCAATTGCAATGAATTGGGCTACTTTGAAATAGAGGTTATCCAATACAATTTAAATGTGTACTTCATTCAGTATGTGTTTTTCTGGAAGATTTCCAGGAGAATCATTGTAGGCTGCTAACAGTAACTGCTGCTGCTTCAAGAAAAGAGCCATAAATTCTGCTCAATGGGAAACCATTCGGTGAGCAACAAGGCAGTAACTGGTGTTGGTACAGGGAAACATCAAAGCAGAAATCCTACACCTCCAGTGTTTCAGGACAAAAGTCACAAAGGAGATCTTTAAGAAGCAGTGGCATAAGAAGTGCAGCTTGTCCAAATGATTTGCACTCTGCTTCTGCCCAGCACTGCTCTTCCCCTTGCAGCCCCATTCATCCCCATTGGCCCCAGATGAACTGCCAGCCTCTGACCCTTTGCACCACTGGGATGGGACCACACACTTTGTGGAAATAAAGAGATTTTGCTTATAGACAAGCTGTCTTTCAGACAGGAATGCCTTACTGGCCTACAGTAGCATGAGCAGCTGTGTGTGGCCAGCACATCACAAATGCTAGAAGTTAGGAAAGCTGTCTGCAATTTCATTTCCAGGGGGAGAGAGGACAGGGAATTGCACAAGTCCGATAGCTGCACTCATCAAGTGCTTAACTATCACAGTGACAGAAGTTTTCCTCTTTAACTGCATTCTAAGCATTACAAATAGAGGCTAGAGTTTTTGTGAGGGCAAATATACCTTACTCTTAGCATTGACATTTGTGTGTTTGCTCCCCTGTTGGCACAAGTCTTACATCCTAGACTGGCACATCTCTGAGACAGTCATACTCCCTTGCATGTGATTACTAAAAGTAAGCTGGAGATTTGCCTTTGAGTTCTGTGCCTTTGGTGTCACCCAAGAGGTACGACAGCTTACACTTCTGAGAACAAATGTGTTACCTTTCTGCTCAGCCATCTCCCAGAGCTCATGGGCTGCCTTAGCAGACAAAGCCATGGGGTACTCAACAAGGACATGTTTCCCAGCTTCTAAGAACATTCTGAAAGGGATAAAAGATCAGCCATTAAAAAGAATATTATCCTAATCCTCTCTCACCATGCAAGCTGTTTCTCATTCCCACAGGCAGCTTCACATGGAGAGATGCACAACATGGAGTAACAGGAATAAAGGGCACCTTTCCTAGGAAGGATGGTGTGGTGGCTACATCACGCACTTAAACAGCAGGGGAGGGGGGTTTTAATTATTCTTTTGCCACAGAATTCTCTCACTCTCATCAAGTTGCTAAAATGCTACAGTGTTGAGCACTGCAATTCCCGGCTTACAGATATGTAAGCAGTAGGAGTGGGGCACTGGACTACCCTTCCACAATATAATCTGTGAGGAAAGGCTTTAAATCCTGTTTTAAGCTGCCTGTCCATCAAACACAGGCCTAGAGGTGTGGAAATGGAATTACTTGGGAAATTAACGCATCTTAAATCCTACTCTCTTCCAGGGCTTATTGGTGCTCTAGGGAACTCACTATCATTCACTTCAGGCCTCTAGTCTGGCAGTCTTTCCTCAGTGTTCATATCTTCTCCTGCAACAGCTTTACACAGCTCCTCTGTGCTCTTAAAATATAGGGGAAAGGGGAAAAAGAGCAGGGGGAAATTCCCCCCAACATACCTGATGGTTTCTTCATGGCTTTTGTTCTCTGTGCTGATGAAGGCTGCATGGATGTCTTTGTTTCTCAGAGCATCTTCCAGGCTAATCTGCTTAGCCTCATTAATATTGCCAAAACTTCTCCTGTATATTTAGCATAAATACAACCAGAGTATAATTGTCATGGTCCATTCTTCCCAACCACATGTTGTGTAGCAGTACTTAAAAATTGTTCCCATGGACCATTGAGTTCAACCACGGTATAACAACCAGTTCCTTACCTAGAAAGAGCATGAGCACTTACAGACAAAAGTGGAATGGAGAAGAGAACCAAAAAAAAAAAAAAAAGGACTAGTGTGCAGGTGGTGGTATCAGTCCAGAAACTGGCCTGCTATTGAACTGTCAAGTCCTTTTGTTGTTTGGTGTTTTGGTTTTTAATAAGCACTATTAACAAAGAGATGTTGTAAAAGAGTGACTTGCAAGAGGACAGTGCTCCTATGGGAGAACTTCTCCCAACCATCCTGGATGATGTGGACAAAAGCACTCGAGATGGCAGGGATGCACACAACTGCAAGTACAGACAAGCAGGAGAAGAACAAAACAGATGCTTGGCTGTGATGGCTTACCTTGCAACACACACAGCATGTCAGTGCTAAGGGGAAAGCTCTCTTGGGCAGTAAGCTGAGCACAGCTCCAGCTGAAAATGAAAAACACAATCCCTCCAAAAGCCCTTTGCATTACTACTGGCTGGAGTAGGCACCTTGATAATGTTAGGATAGGTGACAGAGGGCAGGAAGGCATGCCACAAGCAGGACTTGAAAGCAAAGACAGGTTGTGATTGTGTGTAATGGGGATCCAAGGAAGATTACTGTGAATCATGCATTTCAACAGCATTGTTTCTCAAAAAAACAGTGGTGGAAACCCTATCTTCAGTGCTCTTCAAGGTTACCTGTAGCACTGGCAGAGGCATCAGAGAACCAAAAGAGTGTATTTGGTCGGAAGCTAAAGTGTGTGACCTGATCAGTCCTTTCAGTCTCAAACAACCCTGCACAATTTAAGTACAGCTGGAAATATACATTCACAATCTGACATACACTAAAGGTACTGCCTATTTCAAACTTTTATGCTCCACTGTAATGGGTCAGACAGCACAGCAGGACTGCCCAGAGGAAGGTCCACTCTACATTTCCACAGCTCCAAACTAGTGAGAAAAACTCTTGTTCTTTAAGAAGCATAAGAAGGATAAAAAGCAACCTTATTGCATGTAGCAAATCATGGGATTTTCTTTAGATATCTACAGGTTCAATATCTGGTTAAAAAAAAAATACTAGAATTTTATTATGAAGTTGGAGTACTGGGAGCATTAAAACATGTTTTTGCAAAAAAAAACTTTTTAAAACTCCATATAACTTTTTAAAAACACTTTTAGAAGTGTCAGGCAGACACAAGATCATTAGCGCACTGCACTACCTTAAATCTACAAGAAATTTCACTCAGACAATTTCTTTTTATCACGAAGATTTTACAGCAAGAACATCTCTCAGTTTTTATTTTAGTAATTTCTGAAAGATATCTCACTAGGGTAACCTATTTGTTCCCTCTTGCAAAGCTTTCTGTGCTCACTTCTCAGCTGCCACTCAGAATGACGGGCATATTTGCACAAACTTTCCCTTTTTGGCTTGAAAAAGAAGAAAAAGCATTGCAATACAGACATTAGACAGGCTACGACGAAATTTCTAACCTGGATACAAATCCAAAGAGTTTCAGGTGCTCAGAAGGGCTGGAAGGCATCGGATTCATCAAGTCTCGGATTCGTGCTAATCCAGCAATTCCAACTCCAACCACCACTGTACCAAACATTTTGCTAATCTGTCCAAAAGAAAAAAAAAGGCAATTTTTTTTTTTCTTGTAACAGGGACAGGTGCAACTGGGAGAGAAGGTGTGAGAATGGATACTCTTGATCCCTGCTTTCATAGCACCAAACCTTATTCAGGTGTCAGCAACCAACAGAGATGTGATGCCATAGGCTACTGAGCTCACTCACATCCCATTGAAATGGGATCCAGCAGTTCAGCCTGTCATAGGACTGGTCTTGAGATTTGTATTTAACAGCTCTTAAATCACAGCTCCAGCAAAGTTCTTCCTTTCCATGAATAGAAGGCAGACTTCAAAGGTGAGACATTATTATATTTATATTGCCACTTCCAAGCAGGAAAGGAGCCAAAAGGTTCTGCAAACCCAGCAGAGCTTTATATAAACCCTGCTAATTTCCTGAGTGCCTGCAGCACAGTGCCACACACACAGTTCCAATGCTCAGCAGCATAGCTGTAATACTTTGGGACAGGAAGCAGAGAGCATCTTTGCGTTCCCCACATAACCACCAGCACATCCTACAATGCCAAGATGTAACCAACCACTGAATTTGACCAAGATGCTTGCTTGACATTTCCATGCCCAAAGAAAGCTCTGACATCTCTTTAATGACAAGCAGGCATCTCTTTAAGATTTACAACTCCCAAATGCAATTGCTGACACAATTGCATAATATAGAGGGTGAGACAGGTATTGCACTCACTGGCTCAGCTGCTGGGCCTCTGGCAATAAATTCTTCAGTTGGTTTTATGATTTGCTGTTGATCTGCGGAAGTACTTGACAACTGATGAAACCTTTCCAACCTGCACTGTTCCAGCACTCTGGGGACTAGCAACACTTTGAAAATTAATTGAAGATTTACAGGAAAATGGCCTAAAATGAGCCATGTCCGATCAGACCCTCTTCATTTTTTGTTCCTTCCATCTAATGAAAGCATCCCTTCAATCGCTGTTTCTTGTTTCAGTCTTCTTCCTGCCACTGCCAATCCCTTCATTTGAGTGAACTCTTTAGATTGTTTACACTACTTGGCTGCAGCCCTTCACATCTTTCTGAGATTGAGATGGGTAAATGGACAACCCCACTTAACCCTCCTTGTGCCTCTTGTCTGACAGGATCACAGTGCAGCAGAAAAGCCATAAGTGACTGTTTTGGCAGTGCAAGAGGTTGACAGCTGCTGGCACAAAGGAAAAAAGATCCCCTCTCCAATCACATGCCATGTCTGTATTTTGTTTTACTTTAAGCTCCTGCCTACGGCGTTGAATGCCACTCATTTTACATATGCCAAAAAGATACAAAGATAAAACACAGAGCAGCATGTTTAGTGTAAGAAAATAAATTAGTGATATATCAAAGAGTTCTCTAGGGGAATTACAGTGACATTTTATTACCAAGTATTTGAGGTATGGCACGATGACATTATTCGCCAGGGAAGAAAAGTGCGTAGGGCTGAGGGGGGGGGCGGCCCACAGGCAGAGTCCTGGTCTGGGCTCTCCATCACATTTGCTTTTCTCTGTGGCCAAAGAGAAAAACAGACAGACTTGTAGAATGACCTCAGCTGGAAGTAGCCTCAGAAGGTCACCCAATCCAAACCCCACTCAGCTGACTGTCCCCATGGCTGGCAATCCTTCAACCTCCCATGCCCCTGCCACAGTTTGACCACTGTCACAGCAAGAACTTTTGTTAGTATTGTAAGGCTCCAAACAACCAGGATCAATGAGACTTAAAAGGGCTTATGGTTGTCCACGTACTCTGAGTTAGATGCACAAGAGAAAGAAGCTATTCTCAAGAGGTCAAAACAACAAAAAAGATTTTACTTGCGACTTTAGAAAATCAGACAAATTTGGCAAGTTCAGTGCAACATTCAATCAACAGGTAACAGTTTTTAAAGCATTAACTTGGCTCATTCAACTTTGCAAACTCAAAGACAGTTCAATTTTAAGTTGCTCAAAGGTCCAAGAAGTGGGAATTAGGAGAGCAAGAAAGAAAGAAAACCAGAAAAGGTAGAAAAAAATCAAACCTAGATACCAGCTCCTGGGTTCCAGCGGTGTACAGACAGGCATTCCAAGAGTCAAGACATCTGACTGCCTTGTGTTGGGCCTTAAATACCCCTTGGCCTTCCTGGGCCCTTCCCCCAGGTGGGACTTCTGGTCATTTGGCCACTCAGGGCTAGGGGCTCCAGAGGTGGGGTGGAGCATCACCTCTGGTGTGCCGGGGACTGGCAGCCACTGCCAGGCTGGGATACAGGCTCTAGGGTGTACAGGGTAGGGCACTGCCCCTTCCTCCACACACATGCAGCCCGTAACATCTCGAGACATCTCTTTCTATTCTCTCACAAGTCCAGCTTGAAAAGAGCTGATCAGGAGCTTACTTTTAGGTCAGAAATTTTCAAGGTTAGTGGAGTGTTAAGCTGTTAATATTTTCCCATTGCCTTCAGCGGGATTGGGAGTTGGAGTTCTACAGCAAACAAATTCCCCTGAACCTCCTACAGTCATGTTTTTTCCAAGAATTTTTTTTTTTTTTTTTTTTGCTGGTGAGCTGCTGACCTCCGCTTCAACAAAGTGGAGAAAGTGGAGGAGCTGACTACTTTCTTCAGGGAACAAAGAATGTCTCTCTGCAGATGCTCAGGTAGCTGAACATCAATATTTTTGCCTCTCCTTTGAAAAAAGAATTTTCTAGTTTCTTCTGATCTCCTCAAAACTAACATTTAAGAGAAGCAAGATGATTTCAACCTAAGAACAAAACCTGTTACTGTGCAACCTGTTGCCATAGCAACCAGCCATTTGGTCCAGGTCAAGGGTTCAGTGGCTAATACACTGAAAGAGACAGATATTAAATGCATGTTCTGGAACCTTTGCTTACACACGTAGGTAAGAGAAAAACTGCTGTGTTTGCATCCCTGCTGCGGCTTTTTATTACCCTTATTTTGCTCACACACCAAAATCTGCAGCTGCTCAGAGAGAAAAGTGAATTAGGTGTTTTTCAGAACTTTTTTACAAACCAGGTAAGAGCAGAATACAGAATTCTCATCTGAGAGCCCAGATGAATATATAAAAGTTTACTTCTTCTTTCAAATGTTTACAAGAGGACAACAGCCACAATAATCTTTCAAGTACAAAAATGATGAAGTAGGAAACCCAAATTACAAACTGCTCTGCCTGCCTTTCACACCTTTTTTCTTAAAATCAGTGATCTCTGTTAAAGCTTAAATAAAAAGATTTCAGAGGCATTTTGAAGGCTGATGAACTTCGGTTCCTGTCATACTGAAAAAAAAGTCATTGTAAGTGATGCAACAGGATCCAAAAGCATTTTCTCCACCCTTTGCTAACTGGCTGTATGAAAGCAAAGAGAGCTGATGAGAAGATTAGGAGGTGTCTTTCATGCTCACATGCAGTGACTAAGGAATGCCTCTCGCATCACAGCAGCACCCACCCTGGCCGGGTTGCAGGCAGCCTTGCCAGGCTCACCACTGGTCCCCTCTGAATGGGGGCAAGGGGGATGGATGGTGGCTGCCACAACTGCTGTAGAAGCTCTTCCCCACTGACAGCCAGCACAAGTGGCTCCTCTTACCAAGGGAGATGAGCCCTGCATGACACAGAAAAAGAGCTGAGAAAGGCAAATAGCTGAAGAGGATAATTTATTCTACAACAATATATTATTGTACCATCACCCCTCTGCTGCTGAGCTTTCTGCACTTCTGCTGTGTATTTCCTGCATAAGCAATTAACAAAAAAAACAAACAAAAAAAAACAATAACAACAAAAAAAAAACCCCAAATATTCTTGCAAAATTTAGCAGCAAAACAAACAATGGAGTAAGTCCAAAGAAATCCATCACCCAGCACCAGTGTTCCCCCCCAGCGCAATCACAAGTGGGACCCAACATCTCAAAACTGCTAACACTCACGGAGATAAGCCTGAGGGAAGTGAGGCTTACCTCTATTTTGTGCAATATCACTAAGGCTATGCAAAGTAGTGCAGAAGCAAGCTAAAAGGCAGAACTTAGGAATTATCTCTCCTTCAAGAAAATTTCTCATGGCATGTCTAGATGTTACAGAATTAGTACAAGCACCTTCTCCCATGATCTATAAAGAATTTCAGCAAGCCTCCTGCATTTTCCCTGCAGTTTACAAACTCTTGTTCCCAGAAATATGAATGAGTGACTCACATAATGTCACAGGCAATAACATAACACTGATGCAGGAGGCTTTCCTGAAGCAATCTCAGCCTGGTGTTTTAAAGCGTACTGCTTAAAGTGCCACATGCATCTTAAGAGTAGCAAAACCTCACAGATAAATATTTAATCTGAAAATACTGTTGTCAAGTACCACCAGGGAACACCAAAGAGAACCCAGGACAAAAGAACACATATGTAAAGGGGAGGGAAAATATGTTAATGATTTCTGGGAAATTATTATCATATGTACGTTTTTTCTGGGAAAATCAATGAATATATATGTAAAATATAGTATACAAACAGGACCTCTTCTGTATTCAGCATGCATGATTTTTGGAGGAGATATCTCCTTGTGCATCTGGCCAAATAAAGAATGCCGGTTTCATGATGCTACTGGCGTTGAGGAGTTTTTATTTTTACTGATTTTTGGTAGCAGACTGAGGAAGTTTTCCAGCACTCCCTTCAGATGAAATTATTGTTTAGACATCATAAAAAATACTTCCTCTCTTACTGCAGCAGAGCCCTGAGATGAGGGCTGTGGAACATTCCTCAACAGAAGTTTAGAGGGAAACACCAGACAGACAACAGACAAGATGAAAATCTGAGGTTTCTCTCAGCCCTAACTTTCTGATTTCAAACACCCAGAGACCTGGTGGATGCCGTACTCAGGGTGTTGGTACATGCTACAACCTGCGCCACCACATCTTGCTGTCATTGTCTACCCTTAGCACGAAACCTCTGCCCAGAGCATAGAAAGCAGAAGCTAAACAGAGTGGATTCTGTTAATGTTGTTAGTGTTTCCTTTCACCAATGAAAAACTCACAAATACTCCAATTTAGCAGCCTATCCAAAGGCATAAATACCTTTTTTTTCTGCAGGAAACCAGTTACGCACTTCTGTATATGCTGAAGTACCTCCTGGAAGGAGACCCTGCACAGGTTCCTAACTGAAGATCTTAAATAAAAAGGCAAAAAAAATTATTGTTTGAATTCAGTTAGCATGATGGATTATTTTTGCTCTGCTTTTACTGCAACCTAGAGAGAAAAGTAAAGTCTTCTGCAAGAAAAAGATAGCCAGAAAGGTAACCCCCAATGCTTTTCACCACTTCTCTTCAAAACATTAATTGAACATAAAACGAGAAACAGAAATTTTCTCAAAAACCTGCCAAGACCATCTACATTATCCACATTTCAGAGGAAAACAGCAGCACCTGGAAATAATAGAGCAACCATGTAGATTTTCCTTGAGAGTTGTTTGTTATGGACTTAAATATCTGCCCTGCCAACAGCTCTTCATCTCTCCCACCCATCTCTCTGGCCATCACAACCCAGGCCACAGCCTTCTGACAGGCACACCAGCTCTTGCTGAGTGAGTTATAACTTCAAGGCACCAATGCTCACAGAGGTTTGCCAGCAGAAAACAATCTCTCATCCTAACTGGCACCACTGTACTTTGGAAACAGCCAGAGGGGACTTTTCTTCCTGGCTTTTAAATGCCACTTGGACAATATGCCTGCATTGTTTCACATTTATATGCAGGTTCACCAATGAAATTATGGTTTTCCAGCTGACTGCTAAAGTTGAAGTTGATATAGTTACACTGATATATGGACAGATGCTGTGTTAAACTGCCAAACAAGCACCTTTACTCTATTCAGCAGATGGCTGATAATAAAGAACTGCAGTTGTACCAGATATGCTGTCTCCGGCATTAATACCTGAGCAGGAGGAAAACTTTTATTTAAACACAGTTCTGCTAATCCCAGAGTCTGCAGTGGTCCTGACACCCATCACATGGCTGCTTTCCACAGCCTCCAACTCCATATTTGAAGCAAAATCATCTCATAAAAGTAATATAAAACCATGAGAAGTACTGAAAAAATCTGAAGACCTGGTTTTAATATGTGACATATTCCACACTGCGGAGGACTGAAACAGAAGGTCTGTGATGTACATGCATGGCTAAGAATGACCATTTTGTTCTGTTCTCTTGCCTGTAGTCACCCATTGTGATTCAGATTTGGTTGCTAGTCTGAAGAGGAAAAACACTTTTAAAATAGCTTCTCTACATATCTCTGGGACTTATCTTCAGTCAGGTTCATTTTGTTTGAAACTCAAATTACATTTCAATATACCTACACTGTTAAGTTTGAAACTACCCAAGATAGTACTGAGCCTGCTTAAGGGCACCTGAAAAGTTAATTCAAGATAGACATGAAGGTCTCCAGTTTTTATTTTATAAAAATATCTCCTTAAAAAAAATTAAACTGTTACTTATAATAAGTTTCCAGGAACTGCTCTGGACTGAATTGCAGAATGTCTTGTGAAACTTCTGGTGGGTAAATAAACAATTGCATATAACTGCAGCCTCATCACTGCTACTTTTTAAGCAAAGAACTGCTTTTATGTGGCTAATTAGCATATGCCTAAAGCTAAGAGAGCCACAAAATGTCCCCAAAATTTCTTTCAGGCTTTAATGATCTATAACAGTTTTTGAAAGTGAATTTGACACAGAGAGAAGAGAGAGAAGAGAGAAGAATTTTACACAAGCAGCAAGTCAATTGCTTTGCAGTAAAGTCCATTCAGGAGAATGGAGTGGTTTGGAGCTATCAGTGATTCACAGATCCTAATTTTCCAGGTGACCAAACAACAGTATTGCTACACTACTGATCTGTGCCTGAGAAAATAACCCTGAATAAAGCTAAAAATACTAACTAAAAAAGTGGGGAAAAAAGCATGAAATATCCTTCACTACATTTTTGACTTAACATCTGCATAAACACTAAAGCTATCACTAAGCTGAATCCTGCCAGGTCCCCAGTCCCCTGGGGACTATGAACCATGTCCCCTAGCTTCCCTGAAGAGCAATAAAGCCCCCAGAGTAGTCTCTGCAGAGCTAAGTGTCTGAACACCAAGTACTGAGACTCTGCTAAATACCTATTTCATACAAAGCAACTGCTATTTCATGCTTACTCTTAACACTTTAAAATTGAGAGCTTTTTGTGTTTGGGTTTTTTTTTGTTTTTTGGTTTTTTTTTTTTTTTTGGTTTTTTTTGTTTTTTTTTGTTGTTTTTTTTTTTTTTTTTTTTTTTTTTTTTTTTTTTTTTTTTTTTTTTTTTTTTTTTTTTTTTTTTTTTTTTTTTTTTTTTTTTTTTGTTTTGTTTTGTTTTGGATTTTTTTGGTTTTTTTTTTAATAAATTTTGAGAACTACTCTTCCATACCTTCATTTCTGGGAAAACTGCTCAGAGCTAACCACAAGAGGTGTAGATGACAGGACAGCCCACGAGACACGCCCAAGAATCTCAGCCCATTCCCTTCCCTCACTTATGTCGCTCATTTGGTTTTTGCTGTGTCACCTACTGAGAGAAGAGGCTTCTCCACCTCACTTGATAGATTGACAAGTGCTTTGCAGATAAAATCTGATGTCAGAAGAGGCTTCCAACCTTTTGTTACAATACAATTGAAAATGATGATGAACAAATACAGAAAAATGTTCTGAAATATTTTCTCACTTACTACATCTGCCCCTGAATTTTCCTGCCAATTACTGCAGTCCTTTCTACAAGCTCCTTCTTCTTCAGAGGGCCTAAAGAATGCAGAGCTGGGCTGGGCAAAAGCAGGAAAGCTGCATTTCCAGGCTGTATTCTTACTTTCTCATAGAAGTTCACTGGTTGACCCAAGGCAAGCAAATCACACCCCCTTTCCTATCAGTCCCCAGTTCCAGAACAGTGAGAACCTCTTTCTTCTGTAAAGCACTCTCAGACCTACTGACAATAACTGCAAAGTGAGAAGTAGGTACCATTACAACCTCTCTTCTTCATGACAGGAAATCCTATAAAGATCAGACATATAGAAAATATGATTATAACTAAAGTTTGCACTGAAATATCTATATAAAACAATGCCCTACAACAAACAACAAAACTATAGGTTTCTTCTTTTCTTCTCTTGTTGTTAAATTAATCTGAAACCCAAATTCTAAAAGGAATTATATGCTTGCCTAGCTTTAATCACAAGTAATCCCATTGATCTCAATGAGAATACTCCTACAAGCCCATTAAGAAATATCTCTTGCTGTTGACTGCAATATTAGTATGCACAAGAACTTATCCAGCTACAAGTATGTTCTTTTAATATCCTTATGGACTCAACCCAATAGATGATACCTATCTTCCGGTCCACTAAAGGTCACTGCATCCCAGATCTCTAACAGGCTGACCTATTTTGAGAATTCCCCAAATGAAAAAAGCACTCCTACTACACACCACAGTCACTATAAAGATACTGCTTACCATGGCTGATGACACCCTCTGCCTGCATTGCTACCATGACAGCAGCTCATAACACTGAAGACCTGCCCCATACTCTCTTCAAAGAAAACAATATACACACAGAATTTAGCTAGTCAGACAAGTGTCCTTTTTTTAGTTTTCTCATCCCCTAACCTAGAAAAAAAGTGTTCACCCTTCTAAAATAGAGGGTGATATAAAATTGTTTTTTCATTAATAACTAGATTGATATAAGTTATGAAATAAACTTTTGCATAGTGTTGTAATCTTAAAAATTATGCCCTATCACCTCTGTCATTTTATCAGTCTACCACTCAGTAGGATCTGCAAAATGCAACGGTTGCTCTCCATTCCCATTACCTTTTGGAAATCTATCAATGTCATAAATTTCTTGAGAGCAGGGAAAACCAAAAGGTTTTGAATAAAGAGTAATGATTGCAGTTACTCCCTCCTAACTTTAGAGCTCAGTATTTTTCATCTTAATGGGCAACACAACACTTAAGAATCACAAAGGCCAGCCTCTCTCTCATGAAGAATTAGTCTGCAATTCAATGCACTTTAGCAGTCAAGTAGTTGCAAGGTGCTACTTATCTGTTACATTTGTCCTAAGAAAGCAAACACCTTTTTGGAGGTTATCAGCCACTAGAGGGGGTATTTGGTATCTTACCGAAAACATGATTAAAAAGTTTAAAAAAACAAAATCATGAAGGTTACAGAAAACCTCTAAAAGCATATTTCCCATAGTACAGCAACCGCACATTAGGTTCTATGCGAAGTGTTTCAGGAAGAACAACGCTTTACTTGTGTATAACTGAATACAATGCAAAAGCAAGCCCCACATCTCCCAATGCCTAGGTTTACCCACATCAAACCCTGCAATTCCTGCAAGAAGAGATGTAGTTTTATATGCCAAGAAGATGGCTAAAATACCATTCGTTTTGATTTGACTGTACAGTTGGTCAGCTCTGAGCATGCCAAAACCTGAAGCTTTAAGCATGCCAAGGTAGAACCTGACATGCTCAGGGTTAATACACAAGCAAAAGAACAACCTACAAATTGGTTCCTATTTACAACTGTTTGCCTCTTTACAGATTCACCATTGCCAGATTTATTGTTCCATAAAGTCTCCAAAAGGACCCCAAAACACTGTCATCAAATTGGTCCAACTTCAAGCAAAGTAGAAGATTCTACTTGGCCAAAGCCACTCCAAAGCTACCTATATTTAAAACATGTCTAAAGAAAGATAAAGATATATTTCACTTGCTGAAGATGAATGCACAATAAATACAAAACTCAAAAAATTATTAACTGACTTGATGATTGAGTTCACACACTGCCACTAGCTGAAGAAGGGTACAGGATTGTGCCAGGATATTAACAGCATCATAGCTTCTACATACTTCGTTAAATCTCATCAGTTTGGGACCAGTGAAGCTGCTGGCAGCTTCAAAGACTCTCTCCAAAAATCTGTGTAAAAATAACTGTAATTGGTTGATAGACTTAAACACCAACCCTGCCTTCTTTATTTCCTTACAGTCTGCCTTCAAAGATGTGAGCTAGAAGGTTTTAGTGAAGCTGTCTGTTCAGAGGAGTATTTTAAATACACAACTTACTCAGAACCAGCACGGCCATGTAACTGGGATAAGAGAACCCAGTATCACCCTTCTTTCCTCTGTCAAATCAATGTGGACTATTACTTTATTTGTAACAACTATGGTTGTTATAAAATGGATAATATCCTTTCATAGGTAGGATCTGTGCAAGCACCTAATTTAGAAATAACTAAAACAGCTCTTGCAAAGGTTCAGGAGCAGACAATACTCTGGGCACTGGAAGAGGGAAATATACCTTTTAAAAGAGGCAGAAAAATAAGTGGATCATGGAAGTAAAAGATTGCCAGGAATGAATGCTTCCATTTGAAACATAATGCAAACATTTCCCCCTTGTCCCCTGATTTTACTAGACTGTACCCATCTCGTTTTTTCTGCAATAAAAACCAATAAATCATTCTGGTGAAATGATATAACAGTTATTCTTGTAAGAGAAGATCTTTGTCCCCACCTCAAGTTCATGTCTTTAACTGCACCACTCCTTTAAACACCCAAAGAGGCCACTGAGTTCTGAAAAGAAGAGTGGCTTTACTGAGCTACCACCATCCTGTGCTGCCAATAGTAACATAAATGCAATTCTAAAATGTCACACTAACCCTGTTCATTACTTTATTCGGCCTTTCTCCTTTTTAAAATGTCTGTCTAAATCCCTTCTTCCCTCCTTAACTTCTGCTAATTAAACTCAATAAAGCATCTTGAGGTTCTGGGAAAGAAGACTTGTGAGCATAATATTTATTATTTAGGCCATCCACATCTCAGGCATGACTGTGGCCCCTCCACAAAACCAGTTTTAAACACAAAATTTCCTTATTTATCATTAGAAATGGAAAACGAAGGCACGCTACATTAATATGATAAACATAAATAGTACAGGTGGACATCTGTAAGCTGTCACTCTTTTACAGATGCCCATCTTAGACATTAGACACTAAATCTCTGTTCTTCCCTCCCATGGTCAGACTTGAGTACATAAAGGCAGAACTTCAGCAGCTCAGAAAATGTGAATGACAACTGTCTGCCATAATCCATCCCACTGGTTTTGTTTAGGATCAAACTGAGTTGGACAAAGAATGTAATAGTGTGGCCAAATAACAGCTTGAGTCAAACTCAGAGATCACAGGCCATTTGACTACACTTGCTATAAGGCTGGATGGCTTTTCCTCCTGATGGATTTGTTCTGCAGTCTGGAATAGGAAAACTTATTCCAGATAGGCATATAAGCTAAAATAAGATCATGTAGAAGCTGGATAATAAAAATAATAATCATGAGCACGCAGTAAAGGAATGTAATTTTCACTTCTTTTTCTTAGAATAGCAGAATGGTTTGGGTTGAAAGGAACCTTTAAAGATCATTTAGTCCAGCCCCCCTACCACGAGTGTGATGTTTCCCTTTTTCCAGTCACTGGGGCCTTCACCTGATTGCCATGACTTTCCAAAAATGATGGCGAGTGACTTGGCAACTTCACCAGTTCTTCCTGCTCATAATGATTCTCTTGATGGAAAAGGCCATCTGCCAGTACAGCTGTATGAGATCCCATGGGCAAAAGATGAAGAGGTGGCATCTCATTTAGTACTCATTTAACCAAAAGAAACTTGAACTCTGGGGTTATCTGCACCTTCATACTTCCTTAGGAGTTGATAACTTAACAGCACCTAGGATAGGAGGACTTTCTGCCTGAGTACATGAACACAAAAACAAAACAAACAAAAAAAAGAAAAAAAAGGTGCCTCATACAACTTCCCGGTGCAAAATTCAGCCTTCTTCAAAGATACCAGGGAATTAAGGCTGTGTCCTTGAAAGCAGTACCCTTTCTGATGAAGCCTTATCAGAAAAACTGGGCTCGGAGCAGCCAGAGAATTACATGGCCACATCCCCTGCTTGCAGGGCAAGAGGAGAAAGGAAGCTCTTATCTACACTAAAACAAAAGATCAGACACTTCAAGCCCCCTTTTATTATCATATAATACAGCTATTTTTATGGTTCTTTTGCTATATCTTCATTATATCTCTATTGTAATATTACTAGGTCAGGCTGTCACCAGGACCTATTCAAAAAGGACTGGGTTGGAAACATATCACAGAAGACTATTGTTTTTAAATAGTAAGTAGAGTCAGGCAAACAACCTACTTATTTTGAAAATATTTATTCAAGAGCCCTCAGCCTTAAGGTCTAATTTCAGATGCCAGGCATATAAGAACAGGCAGTACATCTTAATTTGCAAAATACTGGGCTAAATGCATGGATAGCTATTTCACTTCTCTAAGCAAGTAAGTAAATGTAAAATAGACTTTAAAAAAATTCCAAATGAAAAACACATTTCCTAGGGCAAAAAACCCTGGTTTGGTTATCCTGACTTCTGGATGACAAACCTGACACATCTCAGATGCCTTGGGACTGTTTTTAACAGATACTGCACTCCAGGACTGCAAATCCAAGTACTCCATACTCACCAAAAACAGGCCTACCTCTGTCTTACACTGAACAAGAATGAAAGTAGACTAAGCCCATGATGTCCTCTAATGCCAGAAGTGTACCACCCTGGTTTATAGCCTCATCATGTAACAGTGAATTATCAACAGTACAGAATTCCTCCTTATCCATGTTTCAATCCAAGTATCTGAGTACTTCACAGATTTTTGCCACTAAAGAATCAAAGCTTTGGAGGAAGACAAAAAAACCAGAAATTAATCTGCCATCTCCATTCATATGTTATGAATCTGGTTTAATGGCAAAAACAAAAACAAAACAACAAACCGCAAAATCCCCCCTCCCCCCCAATCCTTCACATACATTTGTATCTCCAGTCATCAAGACCAAACACTAAGCACAGAGAGATCTCTACCAACACGTTGATCCCACTTCCAGCTGCACACAATTGTGCTGCCTAAGAAAAATCAGCTAATTACTCCAAAGACAAGTATGAGCAAGCCACCAAGATCCCTATGCTCATCAAATAACAGACTAACCAGTCTGCTGCTAATCCATGTCAGAGCCTGCAAAAGACAGTAAACACCGACTAAGGTCTGCTTTCCCTAGCAACAGAAAGGGTCACAAAGCTGTATCGCTTATAGCATAGCAAAGAATCACCCATGACGTTTTAACCAGAATGACTGTGGTCTCAACTTACCCCTCACATCCTGTACTACTACTTCCTTTGTTATTTGGGGACTATTCAATAATCCATGTTCTTTCTGACAGCTTTTCTCTCCTCTCATTCACAGAACAGAGATAATGACTATTTGATAAAGATTACTTTGTACCTACACATTTCACTGAGAGGGAAAGTTAATAAACACAGTAACACTACTCGAGCCATGAGAACTTCACATTTTATTAGCCAGTGTTGTGCAGCCTTTAACTTAGTATTTATATAACAGGAATATTAGCTGCCACAAACAGGCTCTTTTTAACTCTTTTTTCATGATAAGGAAAAAAAATAATTTAAAAAAGGTAGAAATCTATTTTATGCTAATTGTTCAACTCAAGTTGTTAAAGTGGTGGGTTGTACTCATCTGGAGGAACAAGATTAGCAAATGCATTTCATTATCTTTCCTAGTCAGGTGGGTTTTCTGCAATGTTTTCTAATTAGCACAGTAGATCTCTGTCTGAGTTGCAAACATTAGTCTAAGGAACACTTAAGTTTAGTTAGACAAGAAGCCAAAGCTCTTTTGCTTAGAGAGTAGAGAAGAAACAAGTCAAATGTATATTTATCTTTTTACTACAGCTGCACTAATTTTATAAAGTTTTAAGATGCAAGTCCCACACTTGGGCTTCACAGGAATGAGAACATTTGCCAAGGTTCAAAGCCAGTTCCAGAGGCGTGAGACAGCTCCTCAGCAACCTTTGTTCGGCTAAGTTACAACAGGGCATTGATTATCGGGAGTGGGGTTTTGTTGATTTTGGGGATTTTTTGTTGTTGTGGGGTTTTTTGTTGCTGTTTGTTTGTTGGTTCTTTTTTTTTTACTACAGGATTAAACTGCAAGAGTGCCTTGGCTTTCAGACTGTTTTTCTTTCCTAAGCCCCACTGCTTCCCCACTCAGTGAAGAAACCTTTTTAATGCCTCACTTAATAAGCTGCACTATGAGCATAAGGTATGTTATTTTAACACACTGAGCTCTACCTTCAAGTTTCAGAAAAATCTGTGGTTGCCTGAAAATTCGAGGTGAAATGTAACCACAATCCTGCATACATTGATGTTGCTGTACTGCTGCGTAAAAACACAGCAACTCCTTTCTCAGGGCATTATTGTCCCACTACCATATCCATCCAAACTCTGTTAGTTTTTCCACTTCTCAATTTTGTTTAGGTTTATCTCCTGTTGCCTGACTCTGCTTACCTAGGCAAGGATCGCAGTGCAGAGACAGCTTCAATGGACCACAGTACTGGTCATGGCAAACACACTCAGAATCTCCCTACAACTAATCTGCACAACATAGAGTACAACATTCCCTCTACAAGATGGATCAAACTCAGGTGACTTTAGAGTCATCATTAAAAAGCAAAAATGCCAATGTGCATTCTAGTCCTGTACCTTACTGAAGTCCTGACACCATGGTGTGAGATAGATTCCCATTTTCATTTGAAAACTGGAAAGTTAATTTATCCATTTATCTTCACTTGTTTTGACAATGCCAGTTAATTTTTAGTCCAGCGAGCAAAGCGGTCCTGTTCTTCTGCTGTGCTTAGTTTTCAGAGTCTATGGATACAGCAGATATTCTTCATGACAAAAGAAAAAAAAAAAAAAAAAAGTCTGCCCTTTGATATTTAAAATGAAGTTCCTTAGACCTTAATGTGGTGGTCTTTTTGGCTCACTGGGTTTGGGGGTGAGGAATGGGTGTTGAAACATCCAGTTAGCACAACTGGGAAAATAATGAGGTCACTAAGAATAAAAAGTTGAAAACAACACAAGTTGAGTCTCCTTTTTTGCTTGACAAAATAAGCACTGCCAGTCCTTTAAGAAAATATAAAGTATTTTACTATAAATTATTATTACACTAATAATATCTAATTATTAATAATTACTCTCTAAGTGGTATGCACTGCTTGTGACAGTTTTTAGTAAGACTAAGGCTTTCTTATATATACTGAAAATAATTTAAAATATTAACCCATTGATCTTTATATTATTAAGATTAAACTTCAAGTTGGATTTACATTATTGAAACATATTTGTCTTTATTTTCTCATTTATTGACACAAATGACAGAAAGTTCAAACTCAATGTTATTGATTTTTGGCACAATGTCATTCTGTATTCACACCTGTAACCATAGATCAAACAGCTGAAAGACTATCTTTATTCCACAAATGTTGATATGGCAAATCAATGCAAGGAATTGGAAAAAAAAAAATGGGGTAAAATCAGTTAATTAAACTGTTGCCCTAATCAACACTGGTTGTTTAGCATTTTTTAACAAGCTCCGACACAAAAGTTCAGCAGGATGCCAAGAGTTATATAAAGGCTGAGCTTGTCTTTTCACTGTGTGTAGACTGAGCCCTTGATGCATCTTTTTAATTTTTTTACATAGAGATAAGTGATAGCTGTGACTAGAACATAAAGTATTTATCAATGTGTTTTATGCACAGATTCTGTACTATATCTCAGAACATAAGAATCATCTTTCTCCCACCAAAAGCTGTCTGAAATATGGCCCCACCATGTCCCTTCATGAAAGGAAATTATTCTCATTCTCACTTTACACATGGGTAAACTGAGGTACAGCCTGCTTGATGGTCTGGTGTTTCAGAAGGGAGCATCAAATAGCTACAGTAAACGTGGATTTTCACAGGACAGGAAGGAAGCTCAGCACTTCTAAAAAGAAGTCCAGTTTGTAGGAAAGGTTTTATATGACCTCTCACACTCTCACCATGCAGTGCCCTGGCCACTCGAAGATGCTACTTGGCTACTTCCACATAATTTACAGGCTAGTACTCTGCTTCACTGCAACTGGACATTATTCCAAACAAAGGGTTATCCCCTTTTTTCCTTTCCCTCTGCTTCCCCGTCCCCAAGTGGTGGCCCGTCCCTTTTGGTGTGGAGGGTGTCTTTGGAGCAGCCAGGACAACGTGACTTGCAGGACTCCCCCAATCGTCCACAACCGAGGGGGAAACGCCGGTAACGAGCAATCCTGGGGAGGCGAGGAACAGAAAACGAAAGCTCTGCTTCCAAATCCTAATTACAGGTAGTAGGGATTAAGTAATTGCCACTAACCTCTCCAGCTCACAGAAGAGAAACGTGGTCCCGTTTAATTCTCTTCCGCTCCCTGCAGCTCCTTCTTATACAACGCTCCGCAGCTCCGGCATATCAGCGCCCGCACGCCCTGTCGCTGTCGCGGCGGCAACACCCCCTCGGCCGGGAATCCAATAACGCACTGCAGGGGCGGGCTGAAGCCAGAGGCAGCTGGTGCAGGCGCTGAGGCTGGGAGCTTCTTCTCAGGAAACACCCAGAAAGCTGCATGGGGCTAGCAGAGGGTAGCACCTCCTCGGGGACCTGGGCAAGACCCCTCCCCGGTTAAGCACAGTGGTCCCCGTGATGTTGGGTGTCCAAATTGGTTAATTACATATCAATGTACCCTGTTTATACACTTCATATGCCTCAGTAGCTGCAGCCGTTGAGAAAGACTAGGAAAAACGGAACTTAGGATTATATATGTATTGAAATCAGTCACAATGGAATACTGAACTAACAGATCACAAGGATGCTTGGCAGAACGCCCAAGATAGGACCAGAAGGAGGAATACACAGGGGCAACTCATCAGTCTAAAGTGCCAACTGGGTGAAAGGTGATTTTGTCAGGGGCAGAGTGAAAACACTGACTCACAGGCCACAAAATCTAGAAACCCACTGACTCAAGAGGAGGAGGAGACTGAACATGTGGAGTAATTAACATAAATGAGAGGGTCACAACCACTAGAATTACAGAATATTCAGAATTGGAAGGGACTCACAAGGATCAAGAGGTCCAATTCTGAAGTGAATGACCCATATGGAGATTGAGCTTACAACCCTGGTGTTATCAGCACCATGCTCTGACCAAACTGAGCTAAGAAGATATAATACTAATTAATGAGAGAACTATGCAACTTCTAGCCAATGAATACTGATACTTTTGTTTGCTAAAATGTATAAATAATGTAAAGTTTTGGTGACTAGGGAGCTAGT
The DNA here is from genome assembly GCF_017590055.1 of Onychostruthus taczanowskii. Lineage (NCBI taxonomy): Eukaryota > Metazoa > Chordata > Aves > Passeriformes > Passeridae > Onychostruthus > Onychostruthus taczanowskii. Next base: position 179,823 of record NW_024506773.1, on the reverse strand, counting down.
GTTTTGTGGGTTACCACCTAACTCCTTACTCTGCACAAACTAGAATAAAGAAATAGGGATTCCCCTCCTCTGTGTGTGAATTGGCATTGCACACCAGGTAAGGAGTCCATGTTAGGGGCAACAGCCAGACACCCAGAGCCCACTCGTGCAGTGGTTTGAGACACTGGTACATCAGCAGTGCTTATGTCTGCCCAGCTGCAGCAGTAGGGTTTATGTTCCAGGATGAGTCTGTGCTCAGGAAATTGGGAATTTGAAGAGTGCCAAGAAAGAGTGGGAAAGAAATTACTCTGTGCCTGGCTTTGCCCAAGCAGGAGGCATGCAGAGAGCAGCTGCTAGGATAGCCCAGGTCAGGTGTTTGACAAGCTCTTACTCAAGACTATTTGCCTCCTTTTCTACTGGGATTGCTTCCTGGCACACAACATACTGTGCATAAGCACTAGCTTTTCCTAGGAAAGACACCTTTTACCCAGATCTTACTCCCAGTCTCTTTACTTGCTGTGTCTTATCTACATGCAACCGGACTTTCAGCTGCTCCTTTTGGGGCTTGGAAGATAAAAGCCAGTGAGGGTACAGCTATTTCCCCCTAGGCCAGTAGTTCCTGCAATGTATGAAATGTGGCTGGTCTGAATTGCACAGATCTGTCTACCCCATGCTGATGGTGGGCATTCATATAGTAGAACCTAAAACTGTGTTACATTAGGACTACAGGTACAAAGGATAAAATTCTGTACCCTGTCATCTCAAACATACAGTAGAAATAGCTCTGGAGAACCTTTTTATTTTGTTTTGCATACAAGTGTACTCAAGTCAGCTTGTTTCTGTGAGTGTGCTGTGTAAAATAGTCATACCAAAAGAAGCCCATCTTCTTCCTGTACAAATTAAAACTCCAGTGCATCTCTGGATTCTTTAAAGTCTTTATTCTAAAATTCTGCAGGTTGGGATTTTGAGAGTGACACAACCTTCTTTCCATATTTTCTCATTTCTGACCTGTGAACTTCCTCAGCAGAAAGATTACAGGAACTCAGCCTCCTCCCAGCTACATTTTGTTTGCCAGAGTGACATTTTCTGAGCAAGTTCTGAAGTTTTAACTATGGCAAAACTTCTGTGGTCTGACATAACTTCAACTGTACATAGGGTTTGTGATGACATTGGTTGTTTTGAATAACTCTTTCCATCCCCTCTAATAAGTGCTAAAGCACTTATTATACCTCAGCAGCTTTAATTACAGTTGTTGCACAACTGAAATAAGGAGGAGCTCCAAAAAGTAACTGACAAATCATACACAAAACTAACGAGCAGGAAGTTTAAAGTCTGAAGGTCTCCAACATACGTGTGGTGTTACATAAAGGAGGATTGGCAGACCAGGAGATACAATATTTAAACATATATATCATGAGTTCAACATATGGGACAGTTAATGACTAGCACATGACTGTATCCTTAGCACAAAGTAATGAATCAATTAGTGATAGGAAACTGTAAGGCATAGCAGAACAGCAAATGAATGCATATGGGAGTGATTAAAGGCAGATGTAACTCAGAGCCCTTGGATTCAGTAACCATGCTCCTATTTGTACAGCCATGCGATCTACATGATGTGGGACCTGTTCACTCTCATAATTAATCTTGTCAATTAAAAAAAAAAAACGAAAACAAAAAAGAAAACGGCACATTCCTTCCAAATGAATTAGATCCCAAAACTAATGGAAGTGGCACAACACACAGCTAAATAGGATGGCACAACTGCCTCTTTCCATGACACCTGTATTTAGATTACCTTAGTTAGGTTACCTTAAACCAGTCCTGTCCCTACCTGCTGCTTGATCCCTAAATTACAGCCTCAAGCTCCCTTTGCCATAGGACTGTTTATTTATTCAGGCAGCTAGATAAAAACCCCAACATTTAAATGAGCTCCAGATCTGGACAAGATGAGGGGCGGAGAACTCCTGCAGTGGTGGAATGAGATTTGGGCTCTGCCACTGGTGCTGGCAGCTGAGCCATTGGCAACATGACCATGTTACCCTACTGCAGAAACTTTTTAGGGTCAAGCTGGGGCAGGGGAGGGGGATCGGCAGCTCTCCCAGTTCCTGAGCACAAGATGAGAAAAGAGAAATGGTGTTACCCATCAACCTCTGGAAATGGTGTTTCATAACAGAGGAAAGAGAGGGGCAAAGGAAGAATTTTGAATTCGATCTAGGCAGCACCGAGAGTGGACCATTCAAATCCAGGTATGCAACATAGAAAATGTAACAGGACTTCCTGTGGGGGAAAAGGCTCCAAACAAAACACAACCCAAACCATAACTTTAGTGTTTAAATTTTTGTGATTTACAGCTGAGAGAAGCTGCTGTGCAGTTCTGATGGCCTCTTCTCTGCACACTCCTTGTCTTTGCTCATCTCAGGGGACTATGAAGCCAGGCAAGGGCTTCTTTCTGCTCTTGCTTGGGCTGAAACCAACCAGCCTTAGTGAGCCTGGGGTCATTAGCAGGAGAGCTGGGGAATTCAGGCTTTGCCCAAATCAGGGCCTTCCTGAAGGCAAAGGCTGAGGAAAGACTCTCACTTGTGCTGCCAGTGCCATGGAAGGCCCCAGAGCAAGAGGGCATTTCTTGGCTTCCAGGATCCCATCTTCACAGTCTGGCCTTACAGGTTAGTGAAATCCACAAGGATATCCTGGCACTTTGGACTTTCAGCATTCCAGTTCTTTGGACTTTCACTCCAAACCTTCACATTTTCTACAAGGAGAGTTATGATTTTTCCTTCTGCTTGGCAGGGTATGGATTCCCTCAGTTGGCAGAAAGGTTCTCCTCACATGGAAACATTTCCTGAAACTTCTGACCACCAAGAACTCATTTTTTCCCACTGGCATTTGATCACGGGAACCACAGTGTAAAAGCAGCACCTTTCTCTCCTCTGGGAGGAGCTGGTTTCACAGCTCAACCATCTGCACTTGACAGATACAGATGGTCCCTGAAGGGAGGTTGTAACTAAGTGGGGTTTATTATATTAGCCCAGGGAACAAACAATATGACCAGAGGAAATAATCTCAAGCTGCACCACAGGAGATTTAGATTGGATCTCTAGGAAATATTCCTTCAACAAAAAGGATATCAAGCTTGGGAACAGGCTACCTAGGGCAATGGCTGAGTCACCACCCTCAGAAGGGTTTAGAACTCATGCGCATATGGCATTTGGGGACCTGACTGATTGGTGGAGTAGGCAGTGTTAAGTTTGCAGTTGAACTGTGTGATCTTCAGGGACTTTTTCAACCTCGATGATGCAGAGATTTAAGGGTAGCTCAACCAGTGTGGAGTCAAGGCTTAGACTCAATGATCCCCAAGGCTGCCTTCCAACATGGATATCTATGAGCCTGCCAATGGAGGCAGCTGGTAAGAAAGACAAAAGAAAGACCGAGGGAAGTTCTTTGAAGAAGGTTCACTCAAAAGCAGCCCTAACTAGTACACCAGGGCAATTCTGAGTGGCTGAGCTGGGGTGGGGACAAAGAGTGGAGCTGGCTGGGTTGTGATGTGCTGTGGTACCTGTGACATCATGGGGATGTGTCACAATGGGAGCAGCTAGAAAAGGCCCCAGCATGTAAGACTGGGCCTGTATTGCTTGGGCAAGCGGTGAGTGCTTATGTGATGGGAAGGCCGTGCTAGGGACAAGGGCCCAGGCATAAATGCTGTACCCAAGGCAGGGTTCTCCCTCTGCATGCAGGGATAGCCTCTCATGGCAGAGCCTTGGCTATGTGCTGCTGCTGCTGCTGCTACTGGGGCAGTGGGAGAGGCCTTCCTGCCCCCAGCTCTCTGGGGCCCTGTCCTTCCTGCCTTCATATCACTGAAATTCCCATCCCTGCTGCCCCCACTGCCAGCTGCCTCCCTCCCCACTTTCCTCAAAACATTCTCTCCATCCTCCTGCAGACCATGGATTCCTGGGTATTGTGGTTGTTGTTCTTGCTAAGTGTAGTCCAGTACCCGCAGCCCATGGGTGATGTTTTGGATGAGGTGATGCGTCTGCAAATGGAGCTGTGTGCAAAGTTCCAGGAACAGGAGAGGATTTGGCTGGAGTGGGAGGTGGAGCAGCTCGTGCTGATGCAGAGTGGTGCATCCTGGAGGGACCTGCTCTGGTCTGCCTTGCAGCCCTGGCAGGTCTGGCCATTTGCTGGGCTCTTGGTTCTTTTCTTGGCCGTATGGTTTATGTGGAGGAAAAGAAGTTGTGAGGCAGAGATCAGTGGTGAGGAGGAGAAAGAAAAGAAGAAGGAGGAAGAGGAAGAGGACGAGACATGGGCATATGATCTGAGATGGCTTCTAGAGGAGCGCATACAGTGGCCTGTACAGGACCTGCAGACAGGCTGCAACAGGACAATGGCCCTGATAAATAATTTCACAACTGTCCTCAGGCGTAGCTTGAGTGGAACTTTCTACCCGGTGCTGCAAGAAGCCATTGGTTTTGGCAGTGCCTTTGAAGGTTGGACTGCCCGTGAGGAGGAAATTGTGTACCAGGTACTTGTACCCCTGACTCCTCCCCTAGGCCACATCTTCCACCTGGAGCGTGACACTGACCAGCAGAAGCCTGGTAGGAACTTCCGTGTCCGTGTGGAGCTGGAGTGCAGGTGCCCGAGGGAGTACCAGGGTATGAACATGCTGTGCTTCCAGCACCACCCTGACGTGATTAGGAGGAGGACTCGGCAGCCCAACCTGCTAGACTCACTGTGCACTGACTCCTACCTCAACGTGAAGAAAACTGTCCACTGGTTCTGCGCACTGGTGGGAGCAACCTGGCGGCGTTTGCCCCAGTCACGCAGTTGGCATTTAGTGCTGCTGCCCTCCAAACGCTCCTGCAACCTCAGGCTGACCAATGGCCAAGAAACCTTCCAGGTTAAGGTGCTGTTTGGGATGCAACGACACATCTCAGACATCTTTATCAGCAGCCGGTATCGAGGGGCCCAGACCCCAAGCACAATGTGGCCTGAGACCTACGCCGTGGCAGAGACAAAGTTCTTCAGGCACATGGCCAGGCAGGTCCCCCAGGACAGCTCACACCTTAAATGCCTGCAGCTCCTTGCCTGTGTTCTTGCACGCAAGGACTTTTCCATCCATTCCATCAAGACCATCATCATGCACCTGCTGCACACGGTACCAGTGTCGCAGTGGCACAGGAGACACTTCCTCCTTCAGCTGTCAGATGCTCTGGAGCATCTGCGCTTATCTTTGGAAAAGAAACACCTGGAGCATTTTATTGTGGGCAACCAGAGGCTTCCAGAGGAGATCAGGCTGCCCCCAGATGTACAAAGGGCTAAGCCACCCAACCTCTTCCACGGCCTTGCACAGGATCCAGCTGCCCACTCCCAGGCGATGCAAGCCTACCTTGATCTGCGCCATCGCCTGGCAAGAGTGCTGGCCTATGGCCACTGTTAGCAGGGCCTATAGAATCACAGAATCAGAGAATCACAGAATCACTAGGTTTGAAGAGACATTTAAGATCATCAAGTCCAAACCATGCCCTAACACCTCCTCAGCTATACCATGACACTGAGTGCCATATTCAATATTTTTTTAAACACATCCAGGGATGGTGACTCCACCACCTCCCCTGGCAGATGATTCCAGTACTTTATCACTCTTTCAGTAAAAAACTTTTTCCTAACATCCAACCTAAATTTCCCTTGGCACAGCTTAAGACTGTATCCTCTCATTCTGTCAGTTGCTGCCTGGAGAGAGAGACCAACCTCCACCTGACTACAACCACCTTTCAGGAAGTTGTAGAGAGTGATAAGGTTGTCTCTGAGTCTCCATTACTCCAGGCTAAACAACTCCAGCTGCATTTGTCATAGGGCTTGTGTTCCCAGCCCTTCACCAGCCCTGTTGCTCTCTTTTGGACACATGTGGGGCTTGTAGCTGGTGGCAGAGAACCAGCTTTTAGTGCCATGACAAAGACAGGAATGAACGGAATACATAGAGAGATAGATATATGTATATATAACTATAGTGTGTATATATAACTACAAATATTTTTATTAACAGATGTGTTTTAATAGATATATGTTATAGTGATAGTTTATAAATTATCATATTATTTTATGAAAATAAATAGCACATATATAATGTCACTACCTGTGATATGTATTAATACTCTGTAGTTACTGCATTTATAAGAGGCAAGATTTTTATTACACAGATGTATTTATAAAATGTATATTATACACATATTGTATTTAATACAAAACAATTTAATACATAAAAAGGAAATGAAAGAACAATTATATCTAATTCCTATATAATTACACAGAATAAATTATATTTATAATTGAATATTTATTAAATATGTAAAGTGTTATATAACTTAAAAATCATCACAATATAAATATGATAATAGAACAATATAAATTTAGTATGTATATCATGTCACTATCTGTTTGGACACATATTAATGCTCCATAGTTAGTGTATGTATGACTGGCGAGCAAGAAACTGCTGTGCTGTTCTTTCAATAAAATGCAGTCTTGCAGAATCTGGAGCATGCAAGACTTTCTTGATCTCAGCCAGACCTATAGTATTGGAAAAAGTCACACGCTGGGAATCTGGTTTTGTGAACAGTCTCCATGAACTCAACCAAACTTACACTGCTGAATTGGTTCTAAGCAGCAGTTAAGCTCAGGTGTCCCTGGCCCCTCTGATCCCAGAATCACAGAATGGCTCAGCTTGGAAGGGTCCTTAGTTGCAACCCTGCTGTCAAGGGCAGGGACACCTTCCACCAGGCCAGGTTGCTCCAAGCCCCATCCAACCTGGTCTGGAACACTGCCAGGGACTGGGCAGCCACAACTTCTGTGGGCAGCACGGCCCAGCACCTCACCAGCCTCAGAGGCCAGAATTTCTTCCACCTCTCCAGCCTAACTCCACCCTCTGTCAGTGGGAAGCTGCTGCCCCTGGTGCTGTCCCTCCAGGCCCTTGTCAGCAGCCCCTCCACAGGTGTCTGCTGGCCCTCATGCAGGGACTGAAAGGCTGCAGGAAGGTGCCCCAGGAGAAGCCCTTGGAGAGCACTGGGGGCCAGGACTGCCACCATCAGGGCAGCAAGCGGGGCCTGGCATGGCTGTCGGAGTGAGAGGGCACAGGGCAGGCGCTGAGGCCCTGCCAGCTGGAGCTGGGAGCTCTGGTGTGCAGCCCAGCAGAGAGCTGTGGGGTCCCGCAGCTTTGCGTCCCTCATGGCTGAGGCAGCTGGCCAGGGACATGTGGCCAGCCTGGTGCCACCCTCTGGGGCGTTCGTGCTCTGGGGCCAGAGTCTTTTGTGGCTGTGAGATGAGTGGCTAGCATGACTTGGGCCCCTAGGGTGGTGACAAGTGTGCAGAGGAAAATGCCAGCCCAGGAAAAAGCAACAGCAAATAGCCCCCAGCATGGCCATAGTAATACTGGTGTCTTACAATGGCTGTCTCTCTTTCCATGTGGAAATAGCAGAGGGGAAATAGCAGAAGGGGTATCTATAAATAATAAGCACCTTTGAGTACCAATAAAGCTTCACCAATATTGGATGGGTATTGCACTGCTTTCATCATTGCAACATTACCAGGAAAAAGGGCCAGCAGGGGTAGGTAGGCCAACACAGGCACAGCTGGGAACTGAAGACAAGTTTCTGGCCCAAAATCTTTCTTAAGGTCAGAAATGTATGAAATAGATTTTTCAGAGAGTAATTATATATGTAGGAGTCAGACCACCCTGAAAGTAAAGGCAGCAACTGATTTCCACAAAGAACGGACAGTAGCAGAAAGGCAGGATGAGAGAAAGAATTTTTAAAAACCTCGCAGTTTTGCATACAAAACAATCTCTTAACAGGGCTTCTTAGGAGTGTAAGAAGCTGGGCTCTTTTCACTCCTTCCCTCCTTTTTTGTTCTGTATATCTCATTGTCTCTTTTTTGGTCATATCTGCATGTCCTTTTGTTCTCCTGATTGTCTTTCCATACTGTTTCTCCCTACTCTCACCTTCCACAATTCCATCAGTGTTGCAAGTCCTAGCAAGGAGATATATTAATTAATTCAGCTACAATATAGAAACCTCTCCCTTTTCAATTTTTTTGTCAGGAACAACAAAGCAATGCAATAATGTAATCAGCTCCTGATGGTAGAAGTTGACTGGAGACTGCTAGAAGCTTGCCATTGGAAGAAACAGTTTTATTTTGGAGAACGAAATAGCAGATAGCATTCCACTAAATCATAACAGTAAGGCAAAAGGTGTAAATAAGAAGCTAGAAGCTACTTGGATCACAGAACAAACTGGCTTGGCAACAGCACTGACAATAATGCCTGACTCAACTCAGCCGGGAAACGTATATAATAAATATCAAAGCAGGTAGGATGCACTAAGGAACAGCAGCAGAACACACTCTGACATTATTAGTACACTCATAATTTAATTTCAGATGAATCAAAACCGTGAGCCAAGGCTTGGGATCATGTAATCCAGCACTGCTAACACACACACTTTACAAACACCAGAGCCTAAGTGCTGAGCTCAGGGACAGTGCTGGACAGCTTGCTTAAATAAACTCCAACAGGGACATGAGCTTACACAGAATAATGGAGAGGGATAAATCTGGAATGAAGAAGATGAGCTAAAGACAGCAGTGGTTAAATTAAATATTAATATCACTGTGTGGAATCAGACGGCCAGATTAGATCCAGAATTTTCTTTGGGGATTGCTGGACAGACACTGTTGTTTTTTGCAATTTTGACTGTACAAGAGTGGTTTTATGGTGTCCCTTGTCCTGGAAAAAATAATAATAAAGCACCACAAAAGAGAATGGATCCTGGGCAGCAAGCTCAGGTGTGGTCTGGATGACCAGCACAGAGCTGAGGGGATGTGGGTTGTGGGGAAGCCTGTGCAGCAATGCTGGCTGGGGACCAAGCCATGGCTGTGGGACATTGGGCACCTTGGGTGAGGCACACACTGAGAAACCCCTCAACCCTGCTGTTGAGAAGAGGGACCCATGTAAAATGCTGCTTGAGACACAGGCAACCCCAGAGCTGCCATGACATTATACCACAATATAAGAAAAATATTAAGCTATTAAAGAGTGTCCAAAGGAGGGCAACCAAGATGGTGAAGGGTTGTGAGGGGAAGACATACAAGGAGTGGCTGGCTGAGGTCACTTGGTCTGTCCAACCTGAAGGAGACTGAGGGGAGACCTCATCAATATCTACAATTTCCTCGTGAAGGGAAGAGGAAGGACAGGCACTGATGTCTTTTCTCTGGTGACACGACCCGAGGGACGGGCCTGGAGTTGTATCAGGAGCGGTTTCGGTTGGATTTAAGAATAAAGTTCTTCCCCCAGAGGGTGGCTGGGCACTGGAACAGGCTACCCAGGGAAGTGGTCACAGCACCAAGCTTGGCATAGTTCAAGGAGCGTCTGGACAACGCTCTCAGGGATATGGACTGTTGGGGCTGTCCTGTGCAGAGTCAGGAGTCGGATTCGATGATCCCTGCGGGTCCTTTCCGAGTCAGGAGCTCCCACAACACCGTCCCCTCCCCTCCGCGCCGCCGTTCGCAGCGCCTCCCGCCATCGCCCCCTGCCGCCCCCCGCCGGCACCGCAGCAATGGCGGCCCCCACGGCGCCCGCGTGAGCCCGACGCCGACCGCGGCTGCCGTGAGTGGGGACGGGAGCCGAGACCGGGGCACAGCCAGGGCGGGCCCGGCCGCCGCTCCCGTCGGCACCGCCGCACCCGAGCGAGCCTCGCCGCCCCTGCCGGCGAGCTCGGCCCGGCGCAAAATGGCCCTGGGGGGCGGTCGGAGCCACGCGGGGGCGGGAAGAGGCGCGGGAGGGGGTTTGTACCGGGGAGTCCCGTCGGGGTCCCGAACACAGCAGCTCCGCGGCGACTGCGGGGAGGACGGCGGGGATCAGACTTGGGGCACTGAGCGGTGGCATCGCGGCGAGGGCAGCAGTGCCGTGAGGCGGGCAGGGGCTTGCTCAGTGACCCCGAGAGCCTGAGCACATTTCCTCTCGGGCCCTGTTAATGGTACTTGCACTTAAGACGCTTCTCGGCGGCCTTCAGAAGAGGAGTGCGAGGCAGATTTATCAGGAAAGCTACAAAGAAAGCCTGATACGCCGAGAGTAACCAGAACTGCGGCAGAAAGGATCTGTTTGCTTAAAACAGGCCCGGGCCCACTGTGCCCTGTACTATGGGGAGCTCAGTGGAGCAGAGCCAGCGGAAATGTGAAGATGCAGGGTGAACATAAAGCAAGTTGGTTGCAGTGACTCATCCACGTAGTAGAGAATCTACAGTCAGATTTACTTTGTTATTCAGGTACAGCTGGTGAAGCACTCAGGTTGTCTTGAGCAGGCTTAATGTTCAAATACTGCAAAGAAAGGGATTACTGTGATTCTTTATAAAAATTGGAACTTCCCTGTTTAAGTCTGCTCTGATCACTGAAGCAAACGTGATTTCCCCTATCCCTTCTTATCGGTGAGGTTGCTCCTGTTTTCCAGCCTAATTGTTTTCTTTCTGCTCATTCACATGAACTCTTTAAATGGAAGAAGAGAGCATGTAATTTGAAGTATAAGAGTGGCCTGTGTTGCTTCTTTTAGAGCCAATTTTTTTGATGAATTCAAGTGCAGAAACAAATTGCAAAAATCAGTAGTACATTCTCAAAGGCTGGAGTAATAGCAGGCTGCGACAGCAAGGTGGCCCTGTTCCACCGCCCAGCTGTACATCGTGCTGGACCTCTTGCATCAGACTTAGGGTTCAGCTGGCTTTTTGAAAGTTGGTTTTTCCAATGCATCGAGGCTTTCTGGACACGGCATGCACTGCAGCTGCACAGCCCAGCAGTAGGATGGGTGTCATGAGCACCCCCATTCCAGCAACAATTCCTCAAACCTGCACTTAAATCATCCAGTGTTAAACTGCAGCTACTCTTTGAGTCTAAGCTTTGGCTCAAATTTGAACAGTAAACCGGTGTCTCATATCGTGCAGTAGCCTGTGTCAAGGGTTCTCAAACTTGACTGGGGGTGTGGTAGAGAAAGATGAGTGCATGTTGAAAGATAACAAAATACTGCCTTTCTGCCTAGAGATTCTTCTGCTATTTAAGACTTGGCAAAAAATTGCTGCCCTCACTATCTCAATTATTTAAGTGGTGAAATATCCCAGATCAGCCAAATTCCATTAAACACAAAGTGCAGAGGAAAGTTATCTTAAACAAGCAGTGTACCAATTTTAAAGTTGTTGCATTTACTCCCCAAGGAAGAAAGGATTCTCATCAAGAGGGGGGTGAAGAGGTTAGCCAAACTTAATGTGTAATTTTTTGTTAGATGAGCTTTAACTTAGACTACTGTAAATTGAATGAAAAAACATGGAGAAGGGTGATAAGGAGCTTTTGGGATTAAAAATAAAAATAAACCCCAAAGCCTTCATTACTATCTTACAGCTTTTTTAAGTAGTACTTTGCTGTTGCAGTTCTGAAATTAATGAAGTGTGCATAGATTATTGCTGAATGTATTTTACTTCAAAGCTGGTTATTCCCCAGAAGTCAGAGGCTTTGCACGTCTGCTATCACAGTACTTTCTAGACCACTTTTCGAATACAAACTTCTGGGTTTTGATTCAATGCCAGAGGAGCAAAATAACATCCTTACCTTTGCAGCTGTGACCACAACATAAAATCAAGCAGGAAGAGCTGATGCTGGGGTTGTTTTCACTACACTTAAGGCACCTTGAGATTTGGAGCTCACACAAAGAGATGGGCCCACTCACACCCTGTGGCTGTTAGAAGAGCACTTGGCTTTTCTTTTAGACCTTTAACCAGCACTGCGTCTTCTCTGTTAAGCAACCCAGCTTCCCCTGTGTGAGCAGTGCTGTCGCACAGCAGCTTCCCCCATTTGCCTGTGCTGCCTTACCCAGGCTGCCCTCGGAGCACGGTTTGGTAGCAGCCCAGCTTGTGGTTCTGGGAATTAGGAGGAGGCTCTAGGCACAGCTCTGAAGGGTGGCTGCATCAGCTCTAGACAGCTTTTGTGTGTAGGCTTCTCTGCTTGTCGTAACTCCCAGCTGTACAAGTGCCACTAAAACAGAATTCAACAAGTGATGTGTGTGAATACCTGCCTTGAAATGCTTGCGTATTCAAGCAAATGGGAGGGGAGTGGGGGAAGAAATGCACTAGCTGGATTTTTCTATTTCTCTGTACTGCTGTAAGTGACTCAGTCTACAGTTTTGAGCTGTGATTTTGCATAACTGAGGAGGTTGCAGAAAAAGGCTATATTATGTCTCAGTTTCTGGGAGGAGCAGTTATATGACCGTCAGGCTAATGTGGGAACTAACCTCTTGAAGATGCAGTTTTTACTTTTTTGTACTCAGCATATTGTAAGGAATATAAAGTTCTTGAGAGTATGCTTCTGAAAAGCTACCTGATACACAAGAATATTGGAATATGTTAGAAAAATTTCAAGTTATCAGTTCAGCATAGTTCAGTCTTTTCCCTGCTGTGAGCAACTTGAAAAAGGATCACCAGGTATTTGATTGTGACATTTGTCTTCTAGTATGTTATGAGGATCCTTTCTGGTATTAGAATGTTGTAAGTGACAGAACCCTTTTATCTGCTGTGGTGCAGTGGTGGATTTTTAACAACTGCACAGCAGTAATAGAAGTTGAATTTAACCACCCCAACCTCCTTCCCCCAGGGCAGAGTAATTTGCTTTTCTTGGTGTTTAAGTGTTTTCACTAAGTGTTTGCATAGCATACCACCAGCTAAAATACATAGTCCATTTCCAGAGCTCTCTGAGAGTACTCTGCATATCTTCGGTACACAGTAGGGAATAGGGGCTTTGCCCTGCCTTTCTTACCTCTCCCTTCACCAAATAAAAAGTCAGTCCTGCTATTAATTTGTTCACTACTCTAAACATAGTAAGCTCAATTATCCATTACATCAAAATGTATTCTGCCATCATGATATTAGACCTCTTGTGGATCAAACTGGAGGCGAGTAAAGAGGGAATGTTTTCTTTTTTCCTGTCTGTAGCTGTATCTGCTTTGAAGATTGGCTTTGTAAGCTTCTCCCATTAACTAACAAAGAGATAGAAATCTTCCACATCCCTGTGTGCCTTCTCCAGATGTGGATTAAGTTCATTAATGGCAACAGTAATCTCCCAGACTGTCTGACAGGTGTTGATCTGTGCACCAGCACTAGTGCAGATTCTCACTTTGATGATGTTAAATAAGAGCGTGGGTTTGAAGCAGATTGTTTCCATGTACTGCACTTTGACTTGAACATAAAATTCAAGATGGATCACCAGAGGCTGCACCACTAGTGAATGCTCAACAGTCTCCACAACTCAATGTTGGTAAAGTCCGTGAGGGCAGGCAAGAGCTAACCTAAACCAACCACACACACAGAACCCATAGTGGGAACACAATCCTCAGCATCCGGTATTTTCATTTGCAAACTCATGCTTATTCCTGATATGGACATAGCCAGCAATAATTATAAGAATCCAGTCTAGCATTAAAATAATTAAAATTGACATCTTGAACTCCCCCAGAAGGAAGACCCATAAGAAGTAGGAATATCCATAAGGAAATTAGATCCAACAGAAGTCTAAAACAGTCCCAGAAGACCTCACACCACTCCTTTCCAGTCTTTTAGCAGTCTGCAGGAGCCTCTACAACTGGTTGTGTGGTATTGGTGAACACCAGAAACTGAAGGTGTAAACACAGGGTGATACACCAAGATCTGGACTACTCAAAAAGACATGGTCATCTGAACAACACTCATTTTGGTGTAACATGAGGGATCCATTGCCTGAGGCTGGGAAATGTATGTAGGGTACCTGGGAGGTAGGCTAAAATAAAAAGATACTCAGAGTACAGAGGCATTTATGGATACAGATAGTTCAGTTTGGCAGGTTGTAAGTAAATAGAAGGAATGCAAGTCTTGCTAGAGATAAAAATAAATAGATTTGTCCTGTCTTGGCAGAAGAGAACCATGAAAGAAGTTTTAACATTAAAACCAGGCACAGAAACAAAAGTTAAAACGTTAGAGAACTGCAAAAACCTGCTCTGGAAAGCATGTGAGATAAGAGTGATTAGGATTCATTTGATAGGCTTAGAGAAAATTCGGATACTTTCCATACACGAGTGGTTTTATTGGAGATTGCTGCTGGGCTGCTATTCAGCCTGCTGGGAGAAAAAGTGTAAGCCAGTAGGGGAAATACAGACCTTGCCAGGTAAAGAGTCAAGGATAATTTAAATGGACACACATTGAGGAAAAGAAGCCATGAAATACCTTACTTAACAGGAGGGTGTTTTTTCTTGAGGTCTAAAAATGAGGAACACTGTTATCTTGAAAATCCTTCATATCTTGTCTGCGCAATACAGACATCACGAAGTCTTACATATAGCCTTGCTTACTCTGGTTTCTGGTATAATTTTCTTCTGGCCCCTGCACAAAATTAAAACCTCTTCAAAATACATGGTTAGCATCCCTTCAGCGGCCTTGGTGGTACTGGTTGTCCAGTAAGTATCTTATTGATGAGCATTCTGAGGAAGGAAACACAGCCTACCTGTTTACAAAAGTGACACAGCACTGTTTTTGCATTACTTTTGCATTTAACTGCTAGTCAGTAAAATATTTAGGCTTTAATTTTTGCCTTGACACCTTAATACCATCTCTCCTTAGGATCCTGAAAGCAGCAACATGATGTAGTTCATATACCAACATATTTTGACTACTGAGTTTAGATGGAAGAATGATGTTGCTTATTCCAGTAGGACTGGAAAGCAACTGTCAGCACTTAGAACTACAATGTGAGCTGCATGTGAGTTATTAAGAGCTGCAGCTATCTAAGCTTAATCCTGGCATCCAGGAACATTTCCTTGGATTTTACTGGACAGATACACTTGTGGACACAGCTGTACAAGCACTGAGAGAGAAAACTACAAGCCTGTGTGCTTCAGAGCCTGCAGTACAGTTAAAAACATATAGCATGCTAGCACAAGTGAAAGGGAGAGCTGCTATGTGCAACTTGATCATTACATTTGGTCTAGCGGTAGCATAGACACAGAACTGCTCTACAAGTGCTGTAGTACAACATTTCTACACGTATCATGGTTAGAGAGCCCACCTTAACAGGTGCTTTAGAATAAATAGTACTTCTAAGATTTCCTGTGCTGAGTAGGAGTACATTAAGAAGATGGAAGCCATCACACACCACTCGGAAAAGGGTAATTAATAGCTTACCAAGATCCCCATATATGCCACATAACGGTCTTTAATCGTTGTCAAACATAAAAATATATCAAAATTTGAAGCCTAGGACATTTTCACTTAGTTTCCTGCCTAAAGTAGTTGTAGGCTTCTGCTTTAAAATTACTCTTCTTAATACTAGAAGCTCACAGGTACCTCTTCTCAAATTTTGGTGCCTCTCCCTTGCTACTCTTTTAACCTTTCTTCTTTGAGTCTCACAGGTCCAAAGCTTTCAGTTGAATTAACTCTGCCTTACCCAGAAGTGGTGAGGAACTTGTTTCTCTGAATATTAATCTTATTAGGTATGAAGGACTAATGCTTCAAAAAATAAGTTGCCTGAATTTCTGTTACTTTGAGAGTTTGGGGTTTTGTTTGTTTGGTTTGGTTTGTTTTTGCAGTCAAAATTCCACAGGCTTCTGAGTAAATGAGTTGACTCCAGGGGTATACACTGTTAAACACAGGATGTTTGCTTCCCACGTTTATTACAAAATCTACAGTGATCTCCACAGAGCTTCCATTTAATTGGAGTTTTGCCACCAACTTAAATAGGTAGCTCAAGTCCAAGTTCATTAACAGTATGGAAAGGTTTACTCCAAGTGTAGGATGTAGTAGAAAGATTAAAAGCTGAGCAGTTGCCTTTACATGGTGAGCATGCCTGAGCTTGATGAGGTTATTTCCTGAACCTAAACTATAAACAAGGAACCGGGCAAAGTTGCAAACCTGCATATGGGATGCATCTGCTGGAAATTATGACAAAAACTAACAATCTTCACCTCACTGAAATCAGTGAAACATTTTCCATGTACTTGATTGGAGCCAGGATTTTACTGTGGGCACTTACACTTCAGTTTTGCAGGAATTAATGCACATCACACAGTAAATACCTCTGAAAAATGTTTTAGCTTCTCTCCTTCCCAGTTCTCCTTTTTCTTTAGGCTGAGTTTTAAATAGCTTTCCTAAACCTTTTCCGTCTCCATTCCCCTTTTTAAATCAGAAATTTAATAGATATCCTTTCAGCATTCTGCTTGGGCAACACCAATGCCATCACTTTTACACTATATTAATCATTATGCACAATAGTATGATGTCTTCCATCAGAATTGCAAAGCAGTTAACATATATTAATTAAGTACTGTGTCTCTGTGAGGCATGTAAGTAATTAATTTTGTAAGCCAATGCCATTTAAAGGAAAGAGAAGGGTGGAATCTCATCTTAGTGAATAGTCTCTTACTCGTTTACAGTTATTTTCTTCCTGGGTGTCTAGACCTGAAGTAAGTTCCTTATGCAGCTTTTGCAATGGCATCAGTGACAGGCACATTTGTGAAGCTGAAATTCAAGATATCTCTTATATTTCCATGATGTGAAAGCATGTCCTCTCAAATTCATTGTCAAATGTAATTGTGGTGAATCAAGTCAGTAGAGAAGACAGGGGAAGAATTTGAGACTTATGCTCCAGCCCTGCCTTCACTTCTTTAGGACAGGTGTTACTAAACTTTTGGTGTTCTGTGTTTGCTTTTGTGCACCTAGCAAAGGACTTCCTGGATGGTACAGGCTTCCCTTTCCCAGGCACATTTACTCTTTGCACCTGGAAATCATATTTAGGCAGATTTTGAGGGCTTCATAAATTTGTCTGGGCTTTCCAGATGTATGGTAGTTGAATTGAGCAGACTCTTCTGAGCTGGTTGCTGCGTGCCTGGGAACTCTGGATGTCAGCACTGTGAGCAGACACAGCAGTTACAGGACATGAAGCCCCTCACAGGAGCAGCGCTGTGTGCGTGCTATGCTGTCCAGCCATGCATATGAAGTGCAACACATCAGAAACAGCAGACTTGATGTAGACATGGCTGTGCAGTCAGCCCACTCTTTCATGGGGGAACTACATAGTTATTTGCATATGAATTATACATCTCCTGGTCTTGTGTGTTGCAGCTGCTGCATATATACACAGATTTTTCTACCCATTAAATCCTCTGCAGATCTGTGGGATTTCTACCATTCTAATTTGCACCCTGATATACACAGTCCTCCAAAGAACAGGACCCTTACTTGTTATACTTCTCCTGTCAATTCCCACTTCCCTTCTAATAACAAGTTCTTGCAATAAGACAGTTCTTCCATGAGACAACCTCAGACAATTTCAGTTCACACAGAAGAAAGACCGTCCTCACTCCTTTTTCTCTCCTCAGGAGTCCTTGGTCTTGGTAATTCTGCTGCTTACCATGCCTTGAAGAAAAACAACAGGAAGGTGGCTAGGTTTCTCTGGCATAGTGAGGTAAATAGCTGACTAAATGGCAGATAGGAGGTAGAGGATCAGCAAATTTGCTGATGATACCTAGCTGTGAGGTGTGGAGGGAAGCCATGACACTTGGCAGGCTTGAGAGGTAAGCCTGTGTGAACCTCATGAAGTTCAACAAGGCCAAGTGCAAGGTGTTGCAGATGGGCTGGGGCAATCCCAAGCACAAATAGGCCAGGCAGAAAATGGATTGAGAGCAGCCCTGGGGAGAAGGAGTTGGGGGTGTTGGTAGACAAGAAGCTTGACATGACCCAATGTGCACTTGCAGCCCAAAAATCCCACTGTGTCCTGAGCTGCATCCAAAGCAGTGTGGCCAGCAGGGCCAGGGTGGGGATTCTGCCCCTCTGCTCTGTTCTCATGAGACCCTATGTAAAATGCTTTATCCAACAAAAAAAGGACATGGACCTGTTAGAACAAATCCAGAGGAGGGCTGTAAAGATGCTCAAAGGGCTGGAGTACCTCTCCTGTGACAACAGGCTGAGAGAGTTGGGGATGTTCTGCCTAGAGAAGAGAAAACTCCAGGGGGACCTTAGAGCAGCTTTCCTGTACCTAAAGAGGACCTTTAAAAAGCTGGAGAGTGACTTTTTACAAGGGCCTGTGATGATACTACAAAGGGGGATAGTTTTAAACTGAGTAGGTTTACATTAGATATTAGGAAGAAATTCTTTACTGTGAGGATGTTAAAATTTTGAGCAGGTTGTTCAGAGAGATGCCCCATCTATGAAAATATTCAAGCCCAGATTGGATGGGCCTTGAGAATCCTGATCTAGTGGGTAGCATCCCTGGCCATGGCAGGGGGTTTGGAACTAGGTGATCTTTGAAGTCCCTTCCAACCCAAATGATTTCTGTGATTCTGTGATCAGGGAAGTACTGAGATGTTGCAAGTGCAGCTGAGAGAATGGCAAAGAGCTTGAGAGACCTGACCTCTCACTTTTGCAAGTGACTTGATAGATCAAGTTAGCTGCCTGTGAAGTGGTAATTTGGTTAGTTTCTTTTACAGAACGGAGGTCCTACATTGACTCTTTTTCTCTTCTCCTTGGAAATATCATTCAGTATGGGAAAATTTGGGTGGATTCAGTTTTTTGTCACATCACTACATTAGAATAATATATTTGGGAGGGTTATCAAGGATTTTCTACATTGCTTTCCTACAGGCATTTGTATATAACTTTCTTCCATATGTTTCAGTGGCCTCACACCAGTTGGTTTGTTTTACTGCTATTAATATGTTGGATGCTAAAACCATTGCTATAATCGTGTCCATAAACATTTATGATTTTTAAACATGCTTATTCTGATTCATGTTATCCTCAAAAATACTTTGAATCCATTATCTTGCTCTTTTGAATTAGTTCAAAATTTTACCTAAAGCTAGATACACCTCCCATGTTTGTGGAAGCTGCTTTGAAATTAAACAGAAATTTGAGAAGCTTCTGTTGGCTGCCTCTGAGTGTCAAGCACATTAAAAATTCCTCCCACTCCCCTAGAAAATTAAGAGCTAAAGAAATTATTTCCCCCCCTACTTCTAGCTAGATTTGAACTAGAAGAACATAAAATCACACTATGATGAAATTCTGATTTTTCCTTCAGTATTGTTTGGGAAATGATGGAAGAGTTCAGTGCATTAATAAAGCAGTTTAGACACCCGTCTGCCACAGTGGTGGAGCTCAAAAGATCAAAAGAACATTCTCATCTGCTTGACACACACACACACCCAGTGTTTGTTCATTAATGGCATAGTTTTAGTGTAGGTTATAACTGTACACATTGTACAACAACGCGTTGCCATGAAGTTCCCTGTCCCTAGGGAACAGAAGGAGCAGAAAAAAAAGTAGTTGATTAAAGCATTCTTAGCAGCTGAGAACATCCCTAACACTGACATGTTACTATGAACTTAGAAAGGGTGGGAAGAATAACTGCTCACCACCATCTCCATTTGATGGTGTTGTTCAGAATAAATCCCTGGTAGAATAATCCCTGATAAGAGATGCTCTAGCTTTCAGAAGTCATGCTCTCAAAGCATACACAGTGGGGAGATGTTGTAGTATCAGTGCTCCATAAAATATGCACAATTGATTTGGGGTTGCCCATCTGTTTTGGTGACAGAAAGTTAATGGTGGCTTCGCTGGGGTATGCCTGGTGGGCTGCAATGGTCTGGATAGTACAGTCCTGCTCAGCACAGCCTGTCCGAGTTCCCAAGCAGCTCCCAGCCACAGGCAGCCTCAGCAAGCTCAAGTGATATCAGCTCTTAGTGATTATCAGCTCATTTGTGATTTCAGCTCTTCAGCTTGCTAGGTGCCACAGCAGACACAGGGAGAGAGAGGAGAAGGCCATGTGAGGTTCCAAAGAAATTCTTTGTTGGTGTCTTCCACAAAGGTTCTCAGTGACAGCTCTTCTGTCGAACGGGGCAGAAGTAGGGGTTTATATAGGGTACAGGGGTTTTGGAAATTGTACAATAGTAAGGGTCAAGGGAAAGTGACCTATAGTATTAAAGAGAGATAAGCAAGGGTCCGAAGGGGGAAGAGGGGCTTCTATGGTCCAGTCATCATGACTTGGCATTTCCTGTCTTAGGCTTCTGGCCTCCAGGGAAGCCTTGCAGGCCCTGGGCCTGCTACAAAAAGTGAAAGTCTAGATGTTTGTGTCTTAAACCAAATATGACCCATTTTAGGTTCTGAAGTAAAAGAGAGTTTGTCCTTCCCTGACAGAGACAAGATCCATTGTGTTTTTCCTGATACTCATTCCATAGGGTCTGTAAAGACTTCAAACTTCACTGAAAAGCAAAAAGCCCTTGGTGGGGGGAGTGGAGGGATTGGAACTAGACAACCTTTAAGGTCTCTTTCAACGCAGACCATTCCATTATTCTATGATTTGCTTACTGGTTTTGCAATTTTAGAAAATAAATTTTCTCACCTCTAGTTTAGGAAAATCACAGTTGTAATGAGGTTAGCTGGGTGGATTCCAGATCACACTCATTCCTTTCATGGTAGCTTTGACTTAGTGGCAGAGCACCAGAAACTAATCTGACCCTTTCTCTCCATGAAAGTGAAAGTGTGCTAGGCAGGCATTTCAGAACGCAGGGTAACATACCTGTGTATTGTACACAGATAATCCTCTTTCTACTTTGCTGACTGTAACCTGCTTAGTCTTACACGAAATGTATTCATCGTCTTTTCCTAAGCCTGATCCAAAGCCTGTTGAAGTCAGTGGAAAGAGTCCAGATATTTTTTCAGTAGTTTTGGAGCTGAGTCTATATGAACAGCTGGTCTAGCACTGAGTCTTGTAGTTGAAAGACAAGGAAAATAAGCAGCACCAAACCACATTGGACTTGATGCTGTATTAAATATATAAATGAAAGTAATGTGAAACTTGTAAAACCAGACTGGACAAAACACTCTGAAACATGCTGCAGGGAACAGTCTAGTGCTAGCAGGGGAATAAGTTAGCTATTTAATGATTTCTTTTCCATAGCTTTTACTTTTCCACATATTCTGTAATGTAACAGTACTTTTTTCTCCTTGGGCAAATAGCTGTCAGACAGCAGCACTGGAATGAGAACATATGTAGAGTTTGCTTTTATCTTACATTACAAAAGGAGTATGAATACCTTGTGTTATTCCAAGTATAAAACTACAGGTGTCAAATCATTTGGTACTTTAAATCCTGTGCCAGAAAAGTAATCCAGTAAAAATAGCTATGTCCTGTCAAAGCTGAGCAGTTAGTATTGTTATTGCCGTTTCTTGCATGGCTCCAAGAGTGTAAGATGGCAAAAACAAGTGTAAGAGACCAGCAGGAAACTTTCCTGGAATCACCCAGAGCACAGAAAGATAGGAGGATAGAAACGAGGTAAAGCTAATGACGCAAAGTGAGATTCTGCCTAGTCTGATTTACAATTAGTTTGTACTTTAAAAATACTGTTAAACAAAAGCTGGTTAACATCTTAGGGGCTGATTCTTACCCAGAGATCTCAAATAATTAAATTAAAGAGTAATTTGTGCTGGGTTCTGGGTGAGTATGTGGTTGATCCTCTGTCCTAAGGAGTGTACCATGTAAAAAGTAGAAGAGTATTTAGCTGGAAAGGTTGAAGAATTGTATCATCTCCACCTTACAGGTGGGAATGCAAAACAGGGGTGAAGAAGTTTGGCTGCATTAAACAGTTGGGGTCTGAGTTGTCTGTGGCAGTGAACCTCAAAGTCCTGTCAAGTGCTTTGCAAACAAAGCTATCCATACCTAATTGTGGTATGGATATGAAGTTGTGAATGAATGTATGTGGTGAAGTTTCCTGTGGACCTGAAGTAAAACAGGAGATACAAGAACAGGTCATAGCAGAGCTATGGGTTTTGGTATGTGAATTTCTCCTCAAAAGATTGTGAAGAGGCAGAAACACTTTATGGAGCTTCTGGAATTTAGGTTAATACTTTTGCTGTCCATTCCACAAAAGCCAGGACGGAAGAAAATGTATATAGTAGATTATGTCTACTAGGGGGCAGAAGAATCACTGCATTTAATGCTCTTTTTCAGGTCTTCAGAGCAACAGTGAAAGCTACAGCTACAGTGGACAGAGACAGCCTGATTTGCTAAATTGGGAACATACTGCTTCAGTCAGTATGGATGTTAGGAAGCTAATTAAAGGACATAGCAGCTGACAAGTGAATCTTCAATCCCTGTCAAATCCCTTAAGTTTATGACAAGTGTGAAGTAGTTAATATAGAAAAGAAATTTTTACTCCTGAATTCACGTGTTTCCAGATGAGATGTGTTTATTTTCATGGTAATGATCAGAACACATTTTACTTAATATTTTAGGATTAATTTTGTCTGCTTTATAAATCACTTCGCAAATCCCAGCTCTCTTCCCCTACTTCTTGAAAACCGTGGGAGTCATATTAGTTGTCCACACTGGTATTTTAAGTAAGTGGCATGAAGGGTGTGTCAGGCTGCATAGTATGCTGCTGAACATCAGACCAAATCCTCGTGCTTAGAGGCTGCAGTTGTGCTGAAAGGTCAGAAACACCAAGGACATGTAGTGTACCAAAACTTGCCTGTCCTGAGGTAGTGAGGAACAGTCACATGTGTTGATTTACAGAAAAACTTTGTTTGGTTCCTTTTTTTTTCCTTTGCAAACCACATGCTCTTGCTGAAGAAAAATATCTCATGCTGCAATTATTAAATCCATTTTAGGTTATATTTCCATTAATGTGTGAAAAGACTGTGCCAAAACCCAGAATCAGCTATGAAGGATAAATTGTGGGGTTTTTTTAATTTCCAAAAAAAAAATCAGTAGTAAGTTGTCAGTACATCAAAGGATGCATCTAGTGTACCTCGGTATGCTGTAACGTGAGCTATTTGTTCAAAAGTTAGCTCTAGTTAACTAACATGATTATTCATTCTAAAATAAGCACTCAGGCCGTGTTTGCTCCCAGGCAAATACTTGTTCTGCTACAGTTCCTTCTCAGCTCAGCTGCCTCTGATCCCCTTTGCAAGTGCTGAAGTTGTTAGCCTTTGTAGTCATGAGAGTTAATTACCACTCATTTTGTTCACTTTTCTGCATGGCCAAAAGCTTTTATGTCTTTTACATGATTTGGGAGTGGAAAGACTTGCCTGCATTAAGGGACTGTTTCTTATGCAATATGTGATTAATAGCTGCCAAGAAGTGGTCTGCCACATGTGTGCTGGCAGGTTGGTGGCTGTGCAGCTGCACTGCTAATTACATGGCTGGGCTGGGTAAGCACAGTGCATCTGATGGTGGAGATAGGCTCCAGGGCCCCGCAGGAGATCGAGGTTAGGTAAACTGGGCCACCTGGGCTGTGGTGGCTAGATGTGGCATCTGGGGATAGATGGGATGGATCTGAGGTTGAAGCCTGGACGTGTGGAGAGAGCATCTAGGAGCTATGGTATGAGGCAGTCAGTAAGGAGCAGAGGAAGAAGTTAATAGCAGGCTAAAGCAATTCATGAAGCAGTCAGCTGTGCACAGCATGGCCCTTTGGTATTGGACTGGACTCCCTTAGTTTTGGGAGTGTTTGTGTAGTAGGCAAGGAGCGTGTATTATTGTTTAGCTTTCATATCAGTCCAAAAGAAGTAGGTTAATCTCCCAGCTCAAAAGCACTGTCCCCACAGAAATGGATATTCAAACACACTGCTCTTCAGAGGCTGTGGCCTGCAGTAGCAGGAAGCTCAGGAGAGACTGCATACTTTTAGTATCTCTAAGCTCTGGAGCTTTTTCCTTGAATTATGTTTTTCCTTTTCAGCTAAATAAACCATAGCAAAAAGCCTTTCACTGTGTGCTAAGATATTCTCAAGTGCTCTTGTTTCCAAGGGTGACTTTAGTGGGGGCAGTGATGCAGTCTCAGAACAGAGCTCTTACGTGTCCCAGTTACAGAATTGCTTCCCATGCTGCTGACAGCTTGATTTGTGAAAGAAAAAAGAATAGCAAAACAACTCAACCCACAGCCTGTGCAAGAGAGAAAAACACAGACTTGCTGTGCTTTAGGGAAAGTGTCAGACACAAACATTTCAAAGGACGAAAGCTTCTAGTCTTCATGTACATGATAAAAATCCTTTTACAAGGGTAAGTCACATAACTGTAACTATTTTTAAGGTTTTAAAGTTTCCTGTTTAATACCTATGGGATAAGTCTGTGCAGCTAGCTGGAGGCCAATTTTAACCTTGGACTATTGAAATCTGTTGACCTGTGGTTTGGTACAGAGCTGGCCATTGTTGTTTTTTTCCTGCTTTGAAATAAGGGATATCTGGGAAACTTCTGGTACTGCCACCCCCCAAAACAAAAAAAATCCACGTCTGACTGTGTGCTAGACCTACTTCACTTAGCTGCGAAGTGTTGCAAAGTAGCCAGATACTGAAAATGCTGCTAATTGAGCAGATATATCAGACTTAGAAACTCACCATTATGTGTTTATCCTGAATCTGGTAGATACTAAGAGGACTTTAAGTGTATGTATAATTCCAGAGCTGTTTAGTTTTGGTTGAAGACTAAGCAGTAGCTGTAGAAAAAGAAGACAGAACTGAAGTGTTCTGCAGTTGAGCAAGAAATTTTATTTCTAAAGCAAAATCTCATGCACTACAGGGCTCATGATTCAGAAATCTGGTATAATGCTGAAGGAAGCTGTGTCTTGATTTGCAGCTTATAAAAACAGGATTTTGCTAATAAATGTGATCTTCAGAATTATCGACCAACAGATTCTTAAATGTGGAGGTCATGGCTTTGTCTTGAACAGTAGCCTCCTATGATTACTGTGTACTGTATTTTTATGATAGGTGACACAGCTTCTTCCTGGATACTTAGTTATGTCACCATTAAATGGAGAAAAGGAATTGGGATGACCTAGTCTGGAAGGGGTAAAGCAAACAGCAAAGCACTGCCATTGGTGAAACAAACTTTCTTTAAGTACATTCTCTAGTTAGTGTGAGTCATCAGTCATCAATCAACATTTGCTCTCTTCTTCCTCCTCTGTCTTTCCCTGAGCTGTATTATAAAGCAGTGCTGTGACTGGAATCAGGGGTGCACTATCTGGGAGTGGTCCTGAAAGAAGAAAGGGATGGGGACTGTGGGTAGGAACTGAGCCAAGGCACAGAGAGACAAGCAGAGCCCAGTTTGCAAGAACTGCTTGAGTCAAGTGCTGCCTCTTAAAAATAGCTCTGGAAGGACATATCTAACCTTGGACACCATGCAAGCCATGCATGAGTCCAGTAACTTCCTTGGTGACTGTTCCCTGCACTGCCTGTTCTACCTCTCAAACCTGGAGTTGCCCCTGTTTCTTCCTCCTAATGCAGGCTTTGGTCCCAGACTGTGTATACCTCTCCCTGTCATTGCCCCATCCCCGGATGTTCACAGTTGCTCACAGTGCACAATGTTTCCTAAAGTCAGCCAAATACACAGTATTGAGGATGCACTTCTAACACGTGCTGATCTCAGAAATCTGTCTTCACCCATTTAATTTCCTTATAAGAATGTGTCAGAAGTGTTTTCTTCTCTTACCATGTCTGTATACACATGTATGTTCATCTGTGTATC
The DNA here is from genome assembly GCF_017590055.1 of Onychostruthus taczanowskii. Lineage (NCBI taxonomy): Eukaryota > Metazoa > Chordata > Aves > Passeriformes > Passeridae > Onychostruthus > Onychostruthus taczanowskii. The sequence continues at coordinate 154,290 of NW_024506773.1, read as the reverse complement.
TGTGTGTATACCCCATTATTAACAGTGAGCACTAAGTGTAGACATCAGGGATGAAATGGACTGTAAAATTTCCATGCTGTCTGCCCAAACAGCACACTGGCTGCAAAAGAATGCTCAGATGTTTATAATAGCTAGACTGAATGATGATGATGAGGATGATGATGATGATGTCTCTCAACTGGCAAACTTTTCTGAAACTCAGAAATGTCTGCTACTTGATATGCCATTTTTTCAAATTTGTGATTCCAGTTTTCTGCTCTGTTAGAGCACCATGTAGATTGAGCAAAACAAAGTTAGGGCTATGACAAAATGTTTTGATATCTTGTCCTAATTCAAGAGAGGGTTTCTCACCTCTCCGTGGGAGAGAGCTGGTTGGCAGCCTGGGCTGAAGCTGCAGTAATCCTAGTTTTGGTGACAGTAGCTGTGTCATTGGTTTTGTTCTTCCACTGGATCCCAGGATGAAAGCAGGACCAGGAGTGGAATTAAGGTGGCAAATCTGTAGATTGAAGAATACAAATTCAGTTATAGTATTGTCTGTGCTATTAGCCAAGTTCAGCCAATTGTATTTATGTGGAGCAACACCCAGAGCCTGCTTGAGCCAGTGGGAGTTTTGCCATCAGTTTCCCCGACGAGTAAGATTTTGCTTATTGTTTAAATTAGCTATATCTTCATGGGAGCATATGGGAGCAAATGCAAAGGCCTTGCAGCTTTACACATTTATTTTGTTACACAGGTAAAAGCTGAGACAGCAAAACCCATCTGCTAAGCCTTCAACACATCTCTATAAAATCTATGTTAGGGTAAGAGTATTCTTTTCTATTTTATTTATGGCCTTGGCTGCCTGAATGAGTGCATCTGGAGCTCAGATGTCTGATGCCCTTATTGTAAATTAGTTAACTTGAAAAACCGCACACACTGTCAGATCTTTGCTGTGGAAATGCCATGCTCAGTAGTGGTGGTGCTTTTGTGTGTGCATATGTTTTTTTTATGTGAAAAGGCTCTTGAATTTTATGCATAAACACTATTTTCTGTCTCTCTTTTTTTCCCCCCCTCCCTCTTTTGTTACAGACTGTGGACTAGCATTGAATATTCAGAGAAAGCTCCCCAGGGAGATTAGGGACATGGACAGATTTTAAACAGAGCCCTAATGCATGGACACAAAAGGACAAACATTCTAGTAGGAATACTTGTGCAAATTCCCTGCTTTGGGGTCAAAATGCATTAAACAGCTGCTTGCATGCTAGAGATGCTTTTAAAATCTATACAGACCAGAAATTATAAAATTTGCAAATAGAGATGGTGCTCAGTGAGAGTAGAAGTACTTTGGTGATGCCTTTTGTTATAAATCATACAACAGTATATAGTAGTCCTAGAGAGAAGTGTATCTATAAATCCCTTTCTGCAGGGCTCAGAGTCCCAGATTGTGCTGAAACTTACTTCAGGCAGGATTTGTCCTTATCCTTCCATGTCTTGGAGGGCTATTGGAACTGAGACTTAACAGCAGTAGGAATTAGATACCTTGACATGAATAAACTGCTGTTATCATCAGTTACTCTGATTACACTATTATTTAGTAAATCTACATTAAAAGATATTGAATGAAGCCATTGCACAAACAAGCATTAACAGTACATCTGTTTGGGGTTTTTGTGTAGTAGCTAAACTCAGGTAGAGTCCAGCTGTAAAAACTGGCAACCTGGATGGGTCAGCATCTGAAACTGGATTGCATAACAGCAACATGGTAATATCAAATCTGCAGTGTGGCTTTAATTGCCACACAGGTAGTATTTATCATATTGCTATGTGCATATTTAAGAATAAATGCAATTTTAAAAAAAATTCATTCTGAAATAAATGTATTGCCTTACTGTTGCTGCACATTTGCTTTATGGGTCCTTCAGCCTGACTCCACGTTACTTCTGAGCCCTATCCTCTGAAATGGAAACAGGTGTTATTTGCAATATAGAAGTGCAGCAGCATTTATATAATATTTAGATCATTCAAGTTCCCATTATAGATGACATTTTATTACGTGTACATTTCATAAGGCCCATTGCCTCTATTGCCACTGTTTCATGTTATGGTAATCCCTAAAAAAGCTGCCACTGAATTGAGGTCCTTTGTTTTACATGCTGCATGCTTGCAGCTGCTGCAAGCATTTGACATGTTCAAAGTCCATATTTCTTAAGTTCCATCTTAGTTTGGGGCAAAATAACAGGTCTTCAGTGTGGTGCCCTGCAGACTGCACTCTGCGGCCTTCAGCTTTTTATTGCTGCATGGTTCCTGACTGTCCCCAAAGCTTTTCTTTGGCTCCTGTTTGCTTTCTACTGGTTCAGACATTTTTTTCCAACCTCACAGCTTTTTTCTGGCCTACCACTCCTAACTGTGCTCTTTAAACCATTCCTTGGAGACATCTTCTCTGCACTAAAAGTAGCTCTCAAGCTTATTCTGTAAGCCAGTTTTGAGGACTGTGTTGGGTGTATGTATCCCATTTGCCTCTTGGAAGACAGCAGTCAAGTCCCACTCTGCTGCTATAAGAAATAGAAAGAACTGCAGCTGCTGTACATGTGAGATATAATTTTGGATTGTTTCAGAGTGAGGTGGCCTCTCTAACCTTAGCCTTGCTCTCAGAAATGCCTGTGGTGTAACCACATGCAACAGTTTGTGTTTTGGATGTTAAAGGCCACAGTTCTCTGCCACAACACAACTGCTGTTGGCATAAATGGCAGGATTTCATATCTGCACTCGTACATGGCCACTGAAGTTAACCAGCCACCAAGGCAAGTCAGACCCCTCTCCACAGGCTGGTCCTTGCTCAAGTAAATACTCTGAGCCCCTGAGACGGCACTTCTGGCATTAACATGGGTGCCCTTACATACCCCTGCTTTTCATCCCTAAAATGGACAGGTGTTTCTTAAATGAGTCTTGTGTCTGCTTCTGCCAGGCTTGGCTGTTTCACAGAAGTACTTGAAGAAAACAAAATGCTACAGGCTGGGAACGTTTTTGTGAGTTTGTGGTACATAGTTTTCCACAGGAGGCGGGATGCACCGTGCAGCCGGCTTGGATTCTGCTGCTGCTGCTGCTGCCCTGTGGGGGCTGCTCTCCCTCAGTTATGTGCTACATGACTGAGGGGTTCAAAGGGAGGCGAGGAGGAACCCACAAAAGCAGGACTAGGGAGTGAAATGAAGCCGCTTTCCTTCGTGTTCTTCCATCCGGAGGGGAAGGTGAATGGCGCTTGCGCATGTGTCCAGAAGGTGGCACCGGCGGCCCGAGCCTGCCGGCAGCCCTTGCTTGTCCGGCCCAGACGGGCGGGCACCGCCGCCCTGCTTGGAAACACCCTCGCTAATCCGGGGTCTCAGCCTCCTTAAAGGCTCTCAGCCCTTTAAGCTTGTAACTAAGCCGCTGCTCTCATTGCCTGGCTGCAGGCCTCTGAGCCCACGGGTGGCAGGCTTGGGGAGTGACCAGTCATCTGTGCGACTGGGATCTTGGGACTTGGAATAAGCAGCTAAGTGCTGGCAGGAGCTGAAGCTCTAAGCTGCTGGATCTTTACCTCCTCATTACAAAATTAGTTAAAAAAAAAAAAAAAAAAAAAAAAAAAAAAAAAAAAAAGCAGCCCTGCATGGTGTCTCCAGAGAGGCTTTTCTCCACTTCAACAATAAAACTATGTCTTGCAATAGATGTGTTATTATACATGCTGGCTACCATTTCTCAGGTGTCACAACTCTAAATACTGGAAGAGACGATACTTTATTTTCTCTGTTTTGGGGAAATCTCTGTGAATGTGAAAGGTAGACCTGGAGCAGGGGTTTTGCAATGTGATCTGACACCTTCTCAGCCAAACCATGAGGTGAGGAGACACCTTGGTGCTGGAGGTCTCTCAGCTCAGCATCCCTGGGTAGTGAAGCTGTTCTGCTATGAAGGAGACTAGATAAAATTTTTGAGCATGCTTGAGGAGTCAGATGAGTCAGGCTTTTCTGCAAGAGTGATTCTGACTATTATGCTTCCTTTCTTGAGAGATGGAAGATAGCTTTCTTAATTTAGGCAATGGTGTTCCAGTCTCAGAAACCACATGGTTCCATGTGAAATTTTGGAGCTATCTTGCTCTCCATGTTGGCAAGTTGATTCCCATTTTCCCTTACTAGCATTATTGCTTTTGGTTATAAAATAAAAAAAAAAAAAACCAACATATTTTCTTCCCTCTTCCCTTCACTCTGTCTCACCTCAGCAGGAGCCCAAACCAGTCTCCTGTGCCTACCACTTGGAGCCAACTGCTGTGGTAGGAAGGAGAATGCAGGCACCAAGCCAGCTACTGGTTGCGGTGCCTGTGCCAGCCCTCATCTTCCAGCCACTGCCCTCTGCTCCCTCCATGGCAGCAGTCCAGTTGTGAACATTTAGCAGGCAGGAGCAGATACTTGAGAGAAAGCAGTGGTCTGCTTACTGAACATGCTGATCACTTTTGAAAAAAAAACCCAACAAAACAACACCCAAGATATCCCCAAACTTCCAAAGTCCTCTTCTGTGCAGGTCCTTAAGCACTATTGGTTTTCATCTAGTGGCATGAGATTGTCTGGAATAAACTCCTCATATCTGGGCACAGTGTGTTACTGTGTGCCTTCACTTTAACAGTGTCCTGAAAAGACCCTTTTTCTTTAGAGGTATAAACTGATTAGCTAGAAGTACAAGTGATAGGGTCCATTTAAATTTTAAAAAGGTTTTACCACTAGGGAGAAAATGTGTAGGTGAAAATAAGGAGCAGAGGAGAAATTATTCCAAGTTTCACAGTCGACATTGTGCTGGAACAGCTTGCTTTTTCCCAGGTGCTTATCTACTGTTGATGGCTTTTGGCATTCTACATATGCAGGAAGGCAGAATATGCAGCTGGACAAGAGGGCTGCATACAGAGAGAACATTTTTGACCTTTCAGCAGCTTCAGATGTTGCAGTTCCTTCTTATTTCTTTGTTTGTTCTTTGTTTGCTTGTTTACCATAGTGTAGGGGTTGGGACACATGTTTTTTTCTTTTTTTTTTTTCCCTTTTCTTTTTTTAATTAATTTTGTTGGTTTACACCATTTCTGATAGATTCTTTATCACCTGCTCCCTTCAAGGCAAACTGCAGGGCTGCTTCCCTTCTGTAGCAGCTGTGCTGGAGGACTGCTGATGAGGAACAAAATGGGAGCTACTGAGCAGTCATTTGAAGGCTGGCTATTAAAAAGAAAAAAGCTAGCTAATTAGAGCTTAAAGGAAGAGTCAACACTTTCTGCAAAAACACCAGAAGGTAGGCTCTCCAAATCCCCTACACTCCCTGTAAATAGCTATAATTAACCCCACAGTATTCAATTTATTAATTAAAATTTAATTAATATTTTCTGTCCTTGACAGTCATTTTAGAGGCGGTCAGGAAAACATAGTGGCAGCTGGGTTTCCATAGAGCAGCAGTGACATTTAAAAGGGCAGAGCCACAGGACACTCATCTCAGTCTCCGAGTCATTCGTACCTGTGATAAAACAGAGCTGAAACTGGCCACTGGATTTCTGGGAAAGGAGGGGAGGACGGGAGACAATGCAAGTCCTGGTGTTCTCCTGCGTACTTCCAGACATCACCCTACAAATGCAGCACTCATCTTGATTATCTGAAAGTCTGAGAGAGCAGTGGAAAATGTGTGTCATCTTTCCTTACTGAGCAATTTACACACAGAGAGCTGCTCTACCTCACTGCGTTTCACTTGGGTTTGATGTTCTGCTCTATCTGGGAGAGTGAGACACCTTTCCTGAACTGCATGAACCCTGTCAAAGTAGAACAGCTATTGCTTCAAAATGCTGTGGCTGAACTTGGTGCACTGCTGTTCTTCTCCAGCAATGGGATTGCTGATCATTCATACTTCCCATAGTCAGTATGCCTGACACCCATCCGTGTCAGAGCGCTCCTCTGGAACAAATCCATTGGGATCCCCCATGGGAAATGTGAGTGTTGTCAGCTGTGTAGAGCACTCCAAGGTTTGCTTCAAACAGGATAGATGTGAAAGACACCAAATGTGTTTCCTTCAGCGAGGACAGTGTTTCATCATTATCCAAGGTCAGGCAATAGTGTAAATCGTGCCCTCACCCATCCTTTTTCTAGAGCGCACAATTTTTTTTTCTGGCATTACAGTTTTTTGACACAGCACTGCTCTGCTTGCCTGCAACATACACCTGTTAGTACTCTTCACACTTTAAACTGAAAAAGCCCACCAAGCCCATGAACAGAAAATACTAACTGTTAACTACAGGGTCATGGGAAGAGATGTGAGCTGAGCACTGTGAAGCGTGGCTGCAGCCAGTCGACTCAGTAGGGACCAAACTCTTAACAGTGTGGTCATGAGCCATCCTGCAGAAATGGCCTGTGGATGAGGGTCTGCAGTACATGCCTGGTGAGAAGAGCCGTGAGGTGAAGGAGGTCTTTTTTCCCCATTTGACAGAAAAATGCATACTGAATAAGCAAGAGAATGTACCCAGTGTATGTTGAGAGCAGATCTCCCAGATCACAAATTTTCCCAGGGGAAAATCTTCCAGTATGGAACTGTTAAGAGCAACTGGGAGAGGAGGTGGACTGCACTGCTCATCATCATGAACAGCACCTCTCCGCTTCTCTGGATGAAACATGAGGGGTTAGGCAGATTTTTGGTATATCTAGTGATTCAGGTCGTTGTGGTAGTGAAGTGGCATGACATCTCTCAATCCCAGGGAGGCAGGCACAAGCTGTGCAGTGCAACGAGGCCAGAAGTGCTTCTCAGAGCATCCAGAAACCAAACTGGAGTTTTCCAGGGAACATGAGCATTAGAAAGGATGAATATCACAATTTTTAGTCTCTTTGGCCTCTAGACTTTGGTGCATAAATGCAACTTTAGGACCATCACAGAGCCTGCTTGTATGGTCTGTCCTATGGTCATGCAGGAAACCAGCCTCAGACCCATCAAGCTTTGAGTCACATCTCCCATCAGATGTGTTTTCCCAGGTGTGGCAGTGTGGGGCTAGAATGAACAAGTTCTCTATCTCTGTGTGAAAAGAAGTGCCTCTGATGCCCTGCAAAGGTGCTCACACAGGGCTGTCCCCATTCTGCCAGCAACAAGGCCAGAAGGGTGGAGAAGATGCCATTGCTGTTGCAGTGGTTCTGTTGGCATCAGGCTGGGACATCTGATGTGGCAATGTTGAGTCACAGAAGCATTTAATCTTGTGTTGCCACACATAATGAAGCAGGCCCGATCCATTGTTAGACTGTTGGTGATTCCAGGTAAATTTCAGCAGAACTGAGGGAGATGGAGACAGATGCTGAAAATCACTGCAGCCTTCACCCTGAAGTGAAGCTCCAAAAGAGCACAGCAATTGTCCAATGACTGTTGCAACTATTGCCTGACTTTGCATATGTCATTTAGTCTTTCTTTTCTCCCTGCTTTTCTTTCTTCCTTGCTTTCTTCCGCTCTCTCTTTCTCTCTTGTAAATAATTTTTACTGAATTTTTAGAAAAGTACTTCCTCTACCTCAAAAATTTGTCTGTTTCTTGACTTCTACAAAGTGAATAGGGGGAAAGAACAAACCCCAGGCAACTCACTTCCAAGTTTTGAATTTGACGTGCAGAACAACAAATTTGTCCAAAATGAGCTTTGCTTTACTGTTAGTCATCTGTACCAACCTGCAATTAAAAGGCTCAGCATTTGTTCTCATCGCTTTCTGAAATTACATTTTCCACTTCCTAGGCCCTGGCCTCGGGCAGTGGATTTTTGAAGCGATCATGCCTTGGTAATTAATGTTTAAAGATGAATGTTGCAACTTCTAAAACAGTGTTGCTGAGTAAACATACAGCAAAAAGAATATCAAAACTGGAAGCCTTTTATGGAAAGCTGCAGAGTTTGGAGGTGTTATCCTTAGAGCTCCCAGCTACAGTGCATTTGATTACTGCTTCCTCCATTCTTTCAGGTAGGGGGGACAGCTGTGCTTAAAAAAAAAGCAGAGTGAAATAAATATCACATCTAATTTGTCATTTCTTTGTGTTACTGACTCATCACCCCAGAAAGCTTGCTGGGAATGATTAACTCATACAGAGAGAGAGAGAGGAGACAAGTCTTTGGCATGGTCTGTAGCTATAACATGACCATTTTGGATTTTTGCAATAGAGTGAGAGGACAAGGAATAAAATATGGAGGGAGGAAGGCGTAAAAATGGAAGGAGAATTTCCCGTCCTATGTCACATCCCTTGGTTTGTCATGAATCTGCCTTTTCTCTGTATAAGCCATAGCTTTCAGTCTGTTACTAAGCCAGCTGATGTACCTGTGACAGCAGCCCATCCTACACAGGTCTTCTGTATGTGACAGAAGTGCTCCTCAGTACCATTAGCTGAATCTCTCATTGCAGCATTTTTTTGGTGCTGTAAAAACTGAGTTGCTGTATCACCTCTTTCTAACAGAAATCCTTAGCAACTGAAAAGGCAAGTTGGGAAGATCAGCAACTTCAGCATTTCAGGAAGGGGAAAGGATAGTCTGGATTGAGACCACCTCCCTACTTTAGGCATCTTATTTGGGCACTGCAATCCTGATTCAGACCTTTTGGAAGACACACCTCATGTCTAATGTTTCCCAATAGGTTGGCATGATACAGCTGTCTCTTCACCTGAGACTCCTAAGACAGGAAAAGTGGGAAAGCACTTGTAGTCTTGCGAGTGATTTTTGTAAAAAGGAGCATGGGGGGTCCCGCTGTACCATGGGAGGGTGATGTTTTTCATATGCAGAAGTCTTTCATGGTCTTGCAAAGGCCAGGGACAAGATCCTGAACAGATCAACTGGAACAAGAACAGAATACTGCTTTGGACTAGTTTTCTTTGGGTTTTTTCCCCCCTCTTCTTTCCTTTCTTCCAGAAAAGAGGATAAAATTCCCATACCAACATACTGGGAGGTTGGCTAACCAGGTTCAGAGCAGGTTCTTTGTGCTTTGTTACTCTGATATTCTTTTTGCTCAGAAGAAACTAAAACCCAAAGACCTCTTGGAAGAACCCTATGTGTCTGATTCTGCATTTAAGTGGAAAAATGGAACCTCGCAAGTAATCTTACTTTTCTGGAAGTGAAGTTCAGGCTCTAAAAAAGATTAGTAAAAGACTCATTCAGCACTAGTCACACTCATTTGGGTAACAGGCAAGTTCCTGCCTGTACTCACTTCTACTATTCATAAAGAATGTGTATTAGTGACTTCCTAAGCAGGAATTCCAGCAGAACAGTAAATGAAGTATTGTCTTCTGCTTTAATAATTTTCCTGTTCTTTTAGCATTGTTTATATACCATCATCAGTATGCTGATACATTAACTGCATACCAGTGCTTGGCTATTTTATTATCCATTTGCTTTGGTTATCTGTCCAGGCTCTTGATCCTAAAAATATTAAGCTAAATTTTAGACGATTTTGCTGTTGAAACACAGTGGTTTTGAATTGTTTTGTTTGTTTGCTTTTATGACCTCTTTAAAGGTTTTCCAGTAAAGATGAGGGCTTATTTCTACTAAATTTATGCCTGGTTGTTCAAAATAGCTTGCTAGTGTTTTTTAATGTTGATTTTTCAGAGATCTCTTAAAAAACACAAGTCCACAAAGCATTTCTGCAGGATTGAGGGTGCTTCAGTTACACTTCACATTAAACATGACACAGATCATTCAGATCATTCAGCATTTTGCTAAAGTGAAGCAAGTGGAATGGAAAATGCTTTGGTATTAAAAGCAATGTGTCTTTCAAAATGTTTAATACTAAACAGGTCATTCAAATGGAGTGTAATAAAGACTATTGCAGCTGATGAAAAGATTTTGTTCAACTCAGTGGGTTCTCGAACAGGCAGATATAATATGCTTGCACTTGCTAACAGTGTTCACTTAGCTGTGTTTCCTTTCCTAGACTGGAAATCAGATTTCCTTCTCCATTGTTTATATAGAAAAACTCAAGCTATTCAAGAAGATCATGTGGGAGCCACTGTTTTTAGAAGAAAGAGCTGCATTTGTATAAAAGATACCTCCCAACTTCAGCCACTTAGCAGTAGCCAAAATAAGCATCCTTACCGTGTTTCTGAGCTGAAGCTCTACACCAGGCTGTGTGTGTCCCCGCACACACCCCGTGCTGCAAGGAGGGGCTGTACAAGAGCCTGCATCAATAAACAGCAAGCAGCCAGCTCCCGTGCCAGCTCACATGTCTGTGTGCATGTATTCCCACTAGTGAGCATGTGCATTAAGCCACCGAAATTTATACACCTAAGGTTAGAAATGTCTATCTTTTCTTTTTTCCTGTGCTTCATTTGCAGCTTATTCCAAATCCTGTCCCCAGACTTAACACACTTTGTTCTTACCTTGCCTACTATGAAGGCTTTGGATCTGAATTGAAGGCCCCCAATACGTTCAGCTGTCTCCAGATCAAACTTCAATTGCTACATATTTATGTTGAGGGCATTTTGAAAGATATATGACTGTTGCTTTCCAGGGCTGTTTCATAAGGACCAAGACTCAACAAGAATTAAGCAGAGGCACAGCAAATTGATCAGAGGCACAGTCACCCAAGTATCAGGGATGAGGATGAAATTTAGGGATCTCACTGTTTACTTTCACCACAGCATAATTTGGTTTTGTCTCTTGCTTGCCCTTCTCCTTATTTCTTCACCTTTAGAATTAAAATGGCCAAGGTAATTTATGCTCCAAATTTATTTTCTTGTTCTGAAACTGGCAGTCAATGCTGTAGATTTTTCATAAGGGAAACCTTTCTCTAAAGGTGCCACACACAGAGAGCTTCTCTCCAGGAGTATGGGGCAGGGAGAAAAAAACCTCTATTAGTGACCTTTTTGCTATGTAACCTTTCCTTAAAATGCCAGCAACTGAGCTTCCACAGAGAGAACAACAAATATTGAAAGAGGAATGTGAAGGACATTATGAAACAAGAAAGTAAGAAAAGGGATCTGCTCAAACAAGTTTCTCAGGAAAGGTGATGTAATATGTACTGTAGAAAATCCTAGCAGTTGACATAACAAAGTTTCTTTCTAAATAGCTGTGGATGCCAGCAAGCTGGGAGAAACGGAGTGTACAGCTGGGAGTACAGCTGAGCAGACTGTTTTGTCCAAAAGAAATATAGTAGGTGTAAAACTTCTTTTCAGAAGATATCATTGAAGTTTAATTGAGAAGTGTCCTTTTAATTAAGGTTGAGTGACCACTGAATGAAAGCCTTGTTTCTGTTGAGGCTGTTCTTGGTGATACTCTAAGATTAACCCATGCAGGTTGGCAGTACTCAAGAGGCTGCTGTTGGGATGCCATGGTACACAGTTCTGTAGCAAGTGCTCAGTCCCATTCATAGACTTTTGCCAAGGTTTATCAATCTTTTAACTGCTGTCTTGAGAATTGCCCAACTTTTTATTGACTGACTTGCTCATATTTCACCCTGGTTTCCTGCATAAATGACTGTTCTCAACACACGTGTTCTGAGCATATCCACAGCTGTATACATAAAATTTGGGAACCTCCCTCCCTGTTACAACAGACCTGACAGAGACATGCAGGACCTTAGAGATAATGAAAATATTAGAATTTTGTGGCAGCATGTGGCTGGATATTGGAAGACATCTAGATCTTCTCTGCAGAGGAAAGGCTGTAGGGAATTATGCTCTGTGTCAGCTTTGGAGACTACAAAAGGCCCAGATCTGGAGTATATCAGGTTTTCTTATTCTACTTCTTACACAGCTTACAAATTTTAAGGTCTTGGTTGCAGACTGAAACCTTAAAAATCACTGGTTCCTCTATTTTGTTCATTGTGGTAATTATGTAGCAAAATACTGCATGTGCAAAGACTGATACACACAAAGTGTCATTAGGAGTGCCATTTTCAGGTAGGTTAGTCCATAAAAGTTGAGTAAACTGCCAAACAAGAAATCCCAGCTCATGGACTGTTGTGGATTTATTCATCATTACAAACAGAGGAAGAACTGTATAGGAAGAATGTCTATTACGAAAATTATATTTAGTTATAGGGCTGACATACACGGTCTGCTACCTGCCTTTTACAAATACTGTTAGCACCATTCAGGCAGCCAGCAGGCATGGTTTCATGCAAAAGAGTGTGTGGTTATTTTCATAAGGTTTTTATGAATAAGGCTTGAGAAGGCTGCAGGAGATCCTTAGTGTTTTTGATGGCATTGCTGTCATGTCAAAATATCATGAATCAGCTTCTCTTTTTACTGCAAATTGGTTGTAAAGAAACTAAGGCAGAAGGACTGACTGTCTCGGAATGGGAGGTTGAGTGACCATGTTGAATCCTTAGGAATGTTTGAATATTCTTCCCCTGTCTCTGATACATATCCACTCCTGCATTTTCTCTTTTGTTTTAGGTGGAGTCTGGATAAGAGCTGTCAGGAAGGCTTTCTAGCCAGTTTGAGGCTGAGTGATAGCAATCTTGAACCACAGTTTTAGAGGAGTGGCACCAAAAGTCCTGTTGTTAACACTGAGTGCTTTACAGGACAAGTAGCACTCCCTGCTTCCTCAGCTGCCTGAAAGTCAAGTCATAGATACTGACCTTCAATCCAAATAAGGTAAGTCAAGACTGCATCAAGCATGACTGAGTTTAAAATATGGTTATCAGCCCATCATACAACTGTTTGAAATGAAGCCAGGGAAAATATCACTAGAGCACAATGATGTGCAGAGGTCACTAATATTGCCAGATCTCTCCCTGTTGTGCTAAAACTACAGTAAATGATGTCTTGTTAGTATCCCCTAGTGCTGTGCTGAAGTTGGACTGCGTGTCAAGAGCTTACTGAGTTACAGCAGTGCTGAGGCTGGCAAACTGCAGTAGATCCGCTGCGAAAGCCCTACCCACTGCAAAAAACAGACATGCTTCTTGGCCATGACAAAGGTTCTAGATTTCTTTGTGCAGCTTCAGTTTATTTCCTAAAATGCAAAGTGCAGCAGACGTCTAAGCTGACCGGTTACTCAAGAGAATAAGTGGTTTTATTCAGTCTACCTTTTTTTTTTTTTTTTTACTGAGGGAAAAAAAATGCAAAGATATATTTGTTACTGATCAAAGTAAAACCCGCTATTCCTAAAGACACAGTCTCCAGAAAGGTTACTATGTAGCTAAAGAGACCTTTCAAAAGTAACCTTTTAAAAAAACCCCAAACCCATACCTTCAACTGGGATACAGTATCTCTAAAGTATCTCTTAAGGTTACTGTATCACTAACGAAAACCATTCAAAAGCCTCAATTTGGATTTTCCTTGTCATTTTCTGCGCTCAATTTAACAGAAAGTTTCCCCCAGATAAGACTTGATGGCATCAGTGATGGGGTGGGAGGAGCAGAGCAGCTGGCTGCTCTCATATGGCACAGAGATGAAATCCAGGCTCCAGTTAGCCTTTAGGCTAACATTTGATAAAACTCATGCCACACTCGCATGTGAAGCCCTTTTCCATTCCCACAAAACCCACATACATACTCTTGTTTCCCTATAAAAGTCCATTTGGCACTTTAAAAGCTCATGTCAGATATGAAGCTATTTAAATCTTTCATGATTTCTTATGTTTATTCTTTTGACATTTGAGCACAGTTGCTAAAAGTGTGAGAACAGTTGCTACTCCTGTTTGCATTTCTTCACCTCTCCACTCCTCAACCAGATGACATTTTAAGCTTTAAATTGTAAGGAAGGGAGTGCATTAAACATCAGGTCTGAGAGAAATGGGAAACAATATCATAGGACTGCAGCTTTGGGTGCTGCAAACAGCCCAAATCTCCGTATTAAAAATCAAACACTTTTTTGGTTTTAAGTGTGAACAGTCCCTCAAAAAGCTACATGAGATCCATTTTCTGGGTGATGGAATGTATGCCTGCCTAGTTTGCTTCCTATGAGGTTATTAACACTTGCCGCGTCTGTAACTGCTGGTTATTGAAGGAAGGACTTAATTCCCTCCCAGAACCCTGGGACTAATCAAAACATTGCCATTAACCTTTAATGAGAAAGTTGTTGCTTTCACCAATAAACTGGCTTAGACTCTTAGTCCCCTAAAGCACAAATGGCACATACTGCATCATAATTAACAAGCAGATTCTGGGAAAAAAACACAGTCAGAGGAGTGCAGCTTGTTGCATAAGCTCAAAATGATTGGCTGATTTCGTCTTAATTTCCCCAGCAGTACTGGAAGTTATGTATGCTAACCAGTATTCATCTCAGCAAAGTATCCAGACCTTGTAGGGCCAGTTCTTTCTTCCAGTAAGACCTCTGCATCATAAAGCAACTCAGACAAAACATGCCCAGGGGAAAATCCCATGCTTATAGGTGTTTCCAAGCCTTTTCAATCATTTGCTCCCCTAGCTGCTTGTCTTGGGTGGAGGAGAATGGCCTGTTAGAAAGGAATGGCCAACATAAATGGAAAAGAACAAATAAGACACTTGAGGGTGTGTCTAATGGATCCAGATATCCAAGACAGCAAAGGAAGTGTTGCCCCTCATCTGTGCCACATTCGGGCAGAGGAACCAAACTGGTAAACTGTAGGTCTGTCAGCCAATTCTGCCATTTTGGAGGTGGGACTGGGTTTACACTGAAGAGGCATCACATGAGGAGAGTAACATTTTGGATACTGAGAGTCCTCACTACTAAATTTAAAAAGATTAGAGACAGCTACTACAAAACAGTTTCACAATGCATTTACCAGAAGAACAGTAAGAGCAGTGAATAGTGCATTTTATTGCAAATGCTTCATTTAACAAATATTAAATATGCATCTGAACACTGTCACTTCGGAATACATTCCTAATCTGACTTTGCTCCTGCTTATAGTGGTATAAATAAAGAATTATTCTACTGAAGTCAGCAAAGTCATTATCTGGTTTTAGACTCAAAAGAGAGAAAATCTTGCTTTTTACTTCTACAGCAAATCCCATGCAATTCAGTATGAATACAACAGTATATTTAAGAACAGACACAACTGAAAAATCCATGTCCTAAATTCAGTAAAGGGGTATGGACCTGAATTTCCATCTGAGCATTCTTGAATATTGAAACATTAAACCTCCTTTTCCTGCTGTGTAATCTAGTTTATTTTCCCCAGAAAATACATTTTCCTTTTTGTAAACAGAAGCCACATGAAACACATGGTTATCTTCTGAGCAAAACTATCAAAGACCATAGTTTACACATATTAAAAAACCAACAACCCACAAACTTCTGTTTTAAAGATAAATGCAGGTTTTTAGTTTATCGACATTTTTATTCCATGCCAGTTTTTTGCATAGTGGAAAATATGCACCCGTAGGAGAATAACAACTATGATAAGTTGTTAAAAACCAAATTATCTAGGAAGGTAATTTTTCCCATTATGAAAGTGGCTTGTCAGATATTAGCGAAATTAATTAGTCACTTAGCACACCTTTCACTACCTCTAAAAATTAGATTATGGCCTATACATTCCCATGAGTAACAGGAGCAGTTCTCTTCTTTGTATATACAGTGGTATCACTCCACAGTTTCTGATTATGTTTTATTCACATAGAGGCATAAATCAGCCATAAATCAGTCCAAAGCCTAAAACTAACCAAACCAGTTCATATTTCTCACATGAGCTATTCTATTTGCATTCCTTTCCAGATTAAACATTTCTTCTTGTGATATAAAAAGATTCCAGGTACATGGTATTCAATGGAAAAAGGTGACAGCATGACATTTAGAAGATGTATGCATAAGTTAAAAAAGGAAAATGGGAAAACAACAGGAAGAGAAAGGAAAATTTGCTTATGACCATCTTAATAGAGGAAAGTAAATTGAGCAATACCTACCCAATTTATCCTGTGATTTATTTCTGGAATTTCTGGAATTATTCAGGGTAGAGGAGGTGCAAGCATGATCTCATCAATGTATGTCAATACGTGAAGAAGGTGGAGCCAGGTTCTGTCCAGCAGTGCCCAGGGATGGGACCTGAGGTGATGGGCACAAGCTGTGCAGAGATGCAGTCTGAACAGCAGGGAATGGTTTTTCACTAGGAGGTTGACAAGGAGCTGGCACAGGTTGCCCAGGGAGGTTGTGGAGTCTCCATCCTTGGAGATACTCAAAAGTTGTCTGAACATCATCCTAGACAGCCACCTGTAGGCAACCACGTTTGAGCAGGGATACTGGACAAAGTGACCTCCAGAGATCCCTTCTAACCTCAACCCTGCTGTGACACGTGATGCTGCTTTGGTCTCTTGTCAGGGAGAAGTGGAGGCAGCTCATTTTCTTGGTTGGCTCCCTTCAATAAGGAGCACCAAATTTCAGAAATGCAAAGGGTGTTCCAGCAGCCAGGAGATCTGGAAGAGACCCCAATAAGTGCATAGAGTTTGCAGTGGAAAGGAATGGAATGCTTGTAGGGTCAGGATAGACAACTTTGCATCTGCCAAATTCATAGAAACAAAGCAGGAGAGCAAGAATTGCATATTACTTCCATTCCAGTCACTCTGAGAAACATTCCCATCCTTTTTGTTTCAGAGAGGGAACTGTGATGTAACAAATAAATATACATCAAATGTCACCTGATGACTACAGCTTTGTGCCAGGGGCTTTGGGAGCACAGGAGGAACGTTAAGAACTACTGTGAAAGGACTTGCCATGTACAAAAGCAAATCAGAGAAATCTGGATGCCTGAATTTTATGACATTTGATTTCAGTGCAGACAACTGAGACCTTGGTAGTTTCTGGGACTATAATCACATTGTCCAGACTGATTTACTGTGTCATTCTCCTGTGCAGGATGAAGCTAAGCATATCAAGGAGTGCTTAAGTCCAGGAGCTACATAGTGCCAGTTGCTGGTGCTACAACACTTAGCTCTGGCCCTAGGCAAGAATCCCAGACTTTGGGGCTGCACTGTGTTCACACTGTTCACACAGTAAAAAGGGTCACACACCTCCTCCATCTCCTGTGACTAGCTTGTCTTCTTGCATGCCAGCTCTCCTAACTGTTAAAAAAATATCTGAACTGGACTTAATGCAGGGTAAGGCAGTTGAAAAAGTTGGAAGGCAAGTTCAGTACCAGGTTAAACACTGGATTCTATTCTTGATCACCTTCCTAGTACAGCTTCCCATAAGCATGGCAAGACAAGGGAGCTATTTGTTTTTCTTCTTTAGTGAACATTGCAAAAGGACAGCACCAAGGAGGCTGAAACTTTCAAAACCATGAATTTTGTAATACTGAATTCAAGCAAAAATGCAGCACTTTAAAATCATACTTGCACCTTAAGGTAACCCTGACAAGCAAGGTACAGTGGTGCAAATGCAACTTTAACGTAGAACTAGTAAGTTTCTGTCTGAAAATACAACATCTTGCCAAGTTAAAATTGCCAAAAATGCCAAAGAAGGCATTTTTTCATACTACTTGCAGTAGACAATGCTGTTATCAAACAGGGTGGTGCTGTTGGAAGTGGAGGAGGAGCTTTTTACATCTTTCTCTAGACTCTTTCTGCTTCTAATGAATACAAGTGCCTGCTGAAAAGCTCTGTGCTGAAGTACTCTTTCACAGGGAGCTCAGAGGAGCGCTGCTAGGGTTAACAGACTGTTTTCCCAGGCATATACAAGTGTATTGCAGAAGGCACTATGCAAACAATGTTCGCAGAGTTTATAATTTCCTGTTGGAACAGCAAAGAAAAGAAGGTCATTGATTTAAACCAGAGAATACAAATTATTTCCTGCCCACAAAGCTGCCAAATGCTTGGAGTTATTGATTTTTTTTTTTATCCCTGCTGTTAACCAAACACTTCTTGTCCTGTCATGGGCATCATCAGCTTACTGACTAAGTAAACATAACCCATTAAGCTGAACATTTTGAAAATAATAGAAAATTATAGTGGCTTTAGTTAAAAAAAAAAAAAAAAACCAACCAAAAACAAACAAACAAAAAAACCCAAAAAAAAAACCAAAAAAAAAAAACCCAAAAAAAAACCCAAAAAAAAAAAAAAACACAAAAAAACCCCCCCAAACAAACAAACAAAAAAAACCCAAACCAACAAACCAAAAAACAGAAAGGAGAAGAGAAGAGAAACAGTTCCTGAAGTTGATTAACTTTTATGTAGACTCAAGTTTCTGCAATATAGGTTTGCATCCAAATGAGAGAGGAAGGAATAAATTAAAAGAAGACTCAGGGAAAAAAACCCAAAAGTCTTTTTCTAAAGAAGCCAAGAAGAGGAGGGTGCAGGGAAGCAGGTACTTCATATTTTAAGACTTCAAGCAAAAGAAAAAAATACTGCAAAATTGAGATTGAAAGGATAAAGCCATGTGGCAGCAGCATGGTGAAGGCATGTTATTATTTTTTTATTTACTTATTAGCAGGAGGAGGTCTGTGCTATTGTCTGATTTTTTTTTTTTTCCTAAGTCAGAGCTGAGCCCAGCTGATGCCTGGCCTTGGAACCTGTCAGTTTGAAGATAACATGTACAGTATTAATAAATGTAGAACAATACTTGCTGTCAAGTTGGTTACAAGGCAGTGGTTCACTGAAGGGGGCCTGATGATGTCAAAAAGCATTAGACCAGAGCCAGCAAATGTTTTATACTCTACAGCTGAACCCAAAAGATGAATTGATGCCCTCAATCTGACTTTAGGGCATCTGTCTGCTCTGGAGAGTGTGTACTCTGGAGAGTGTGTATTTGTCTGAAGAAGCAGGGGACAAGTTGCTTTTCCCTCCTCTTCCAGCCATCTGCCTACACAAGGGAGGCAAGGCCCAAGACACAAGAGAACAAATCCTAATCTGCTGTATGTCGACAGGGATACCTTATATACAAAATAGTCTTGAAAAGTAGGACAATACACTCAGGAGAGGTGTTCACAGGCAGCTCTGAGAGCAGGGAGACAGCTACCAGGCTGAGACACTGCAGAGTGGGCTGGCTTTACCCTGGAACTGGCTGTTGCAGGTGGCTTCCCTGGCCAAGAGCCTTGCTGTCCTTTGGTGTGAGAGTCAGCAGTGTGAGAAGAGCCAGTGGGAAGAGACGTCAGGAGGGAAGTAAACAAGCAGATTACAAAGTGATGATAAATGAGGGTATTGGTCTACTACAGTGGCTTAGAGGAAGGTGTGAGTGTTTCCTCCACCCCCTCACCTTCGTGCCTGTTGACTGAATACTATTAAGGCAGGGAGTCACAGATTATTAATGACCTGTTAACAGCTTCTTTAATTTTCTAATAAATGCCAACTGCAGCTGCTATAATTATTCTGCTGGTCCTACAACATGCCCTGTGCCAGACTACAAAATATTTTACTGTTTTTGTCTGAAACACACTGTCGTGCTCTTAACATGTGTACTGCACATGGGCAATTGCACGCCTGAGTAAAATTACATCTTAGGCTGTTAGAGCACTTTGCAGCCATTAAGTATTGATATCTTCCAGCAAAGTAGGAACCAGGAAGTGTTTAGTCACTTATTTTTGCATGTGTGAATTGAGACACCCAAATTTTATAGTTTTAGCCACAGTGATACAGTGAGTCAGTCCCTGGACTGCTTGTGAAACCTGGGAGCTCTGTCTTCTGCTTTGTTTGTGCTGGTATCATACAAACTGCAAAAATCATGGAGGTTGGAGGTTGGAGGTAACACTAAGCAGGGGCTTTTTCTATGTTAAGCAGAGGTCCCTAGGAGTAATATTGTACAAAAGTGGTATCCATCATTCTTCTTCCTATTCCCACCACCACAGAGCTGAGTAACATGTGATGGGAAAATAAAACATAAATAAACAAACAGAAATGGATCACAGCTGGCCTGTGTGTCTCACATATGCCACATGTGTAAAATTTCATTGTAGTGAGCTTTTGGTAATCTAGCGTTTAATCAACAAACCCCACAACAGGTACTTGAAGATTACCATTTTCTGAGGAAATAGTGTATGTTGTCAGCAGCCCTGTTTGAAAGCTACTAGTGAGGATGTGTCTTGAAAATGCTATAAAGCAGATGCTGAATTTTCAAAGATCTTTTTGAAGGCAGTGATCCTGTAAAGATATCATCTATTGAGCACACATAAAGCACACAACATTTTGAAAAATTTCACCCATCAACAAAAAGGTGTGGTCTGTGCTTTTGTCCAGCTCTTGGACAGTCGCACCTCCTTGCTGGACAAAGCCCTGTGCTGTAGCTCCATAAAGGAAAGCTTGTCCCCATATCTCTAAAGGTAGCTTTGCTGTAGGAAACAGCGCTGGAGTTCCACCAAATCTGTCTAGTCTGGCATGTTTTAGCCTTAGAGAGGGAATGAGCAGGGAACAGTGAACAGCCCAGGTCTCTGGGAATCAAGTGTCTGACCTGGTATGGCTTCCTGTGAAGCTGTTCAGTGTTTTTCTGCCACAGCTCTGCAAAATGAAAAAAAAATCCCTGCCTTCCCTAACAGGAGCTATTGAAGGACTGAAGATTCAGTAAATCATATTCAAATCATATTCTATTAAACACAGAAATATTTATTCCTTAAAATCTTTCCCACACATATTCTGAAGACAAAAATATGGATTGCAGTCAGCTGTTCTCTGAAATTCCTCTTGTCCTGACTCATATTTGGAAGGGAATTTGATTAATATCCAACTATTTTGTGAGCATCCAGTATACTTTTCCTTTTTCCAAGGGTGGATGAATAAATCAGTAGCTACTCCCCAGATGAAGTTAAAGGTCTGACTCCAGATGCTGCATGTGCAGTGTGGCAGGTTCCATCACTTCCCTTGCCCTTTTGCACTCTCCATCTTGCACAGCTCTGTGCACAAGTTAACAAGCTGGATCTGTCTGAACAGAAAACCTCAAGTACTATGGGAACTTCTTTGTTTTTCTTTTATTTTTAATGGTTCCCATCATAATTATTTTTTCCCTTTTTTGTCTTTCTGATAATAGAATGTTTCTAGGTCAGAATCCCAGCTGATCTTGTGCTGATTTTGGTCCCCAATGCTTATTAAAAAGTCACGAGTCTTTGAGGTTAGCTTTTCCCCAGATCCTAATTTGTGTTAATAGATTTAGCTGATACTGAACCAGTTCTGTTCATATGGGCAAGGACCAACTTCTGGAACTGATCCAGGTGTCCAAGATGTTCCAAAGTAATTAGTTTTCTTTAAAGCTTTGGGCTGTAAGTGTTGATCACACACATTTAAAAGGGACTTGACTTTCAGAAGAGTAGAGTCCTTATTTTCTGAAGGAGAGGCCATGCTGTGAGGGTATAAAAAAGGGCACTTCAAATAAACTTACCCCATCTGAGAGGAATTAGGATAGCATTTTTTTAAAATTTTGGTTTTCAGTAGGAATTAAGAATAGGAGTGGGGTGTTTGTTGAGTGCCAAAAGTATGTACTGCTGTAATACTATGTAATAAAAAGCATTAGTTCAGCAAGGCGTTTGGGCACAAGACTGCAGACCTTCCCACTTCCACCAATATTGTTAAAAGCTTTGTAAATCAGGCTCTCGCTGACCACAGCAGAGCAGACCACACCACATCTTTTACCCCCTCATTCCCGGAGGCAAACAAGGGAGCAAGCATCATGTGATGTACACTATGTTCCTGCTTTAAACATTTTTCCCCTGTGACTGCCTCCCCTGGCATTCAGTACCTTTAGATCACTGTCTACTGCATGCCTGTTTAATGTGGGCATGTGGATGATATTATTGAAGTCAGAAAGACTACAAACATAAGCCTTATCACGATTGGATTGGCAAACTTCCAGGTTTTTAACATAGCCACACAGAGTTCCTAGCCCAATGACATCTGCAGTACTTGGGTGAAGTTCTGAGACCATTTTATTTTCCTTTTACAAGATAAAATGTCACCTGTTGGCCAAGAAAGTTATCACAGGTTCCTGGTGGGTTTTGATTCTTTCACACATCTCAGGATTTAGTAAGTTGACTTAAAGCTAGATTGGATATTGGTTTTAGCTTTGAGATTTTGTCAATGTCTTCTGTGTAATGAGTGTATTGGACATAGATAAATGCCCACAAACTGCTAAGAAAAAGAAGTAATTACCACTGCATAGAAAGAATTGCAAACTCTTTCCATGAGAAATGATTTTGTACTCTTCTCTGCTCCCTTACCTTGCAGGTCCAGTGAACTTATTCTAGGCAATTATATATGGGAAACGCACATCAAACTGAGAATCTCACTGGCTTGACAGTCCCTTTCTGCCAAGCACAGAGTGTTATTCCATCTCATCATGACAGCATGAGGCAGCCAAAGGACTCTATTTGCTATTTCTTTATACGATTCTTTTGTTTTAACATACCCATTTGGAAGTTGGCCTGTTGTGTTGTAGGCTGTGCACAGGCACAGGGACAGCATAAAGCAATTCCTTTGAACTTTGGATTGCAGAATTCATGACCTCACTCCCAGCAGCAAGGAAACCAAGAAGCTGTCCCACAGCTTTCTCAGGTAAACCACTCACTGTTAAACCTGTAAACACCACTGATCTTTTCTTCTTGCACCTTGGATGCAACTTTTCATTTACCCTACTTATGAATTCTTACTCTTAAATCCTTTGCAAGTCACCTCTAAAATGTGAAAGATGAACATTGACACCTTCTTCCCCTCTCCATGGTGTCCAATTACAGAAACATACAATTAGAGATGCTAATGACAGATTATTAGGCATTAACCTATAATGCCATCCTCCAATAGCAGCAAAAATGGGTCACACTGTAGGTATAATTATCCTGGTTCTCTAATAATACGCCCTGGTTGTGCCTTTTTTCTGCGATATATCCCTTGTATTTCAGTACAAAGTAGGGGCAGCTCTAGTTGTGTTGGAGAGTGATCTGGAGCAGGATCTGAACTGCTGGCACATGGGCCTGGCCTTCAAAAAGACTGGAAAAACTAGGCTGTAGCATCTTTCCAACTTAGAGAAAACCAATGAAGGATTTTGGCATCCACCTTTGTTACCCACAGTTAGGAGGACAGGCTCTGTTCACAGAGAGAGAAACTGAGGGACAGCAGGAGACAATAGGACTCCTTGGACAATAGGAGTGGTGGTCTCACAGCTTCTGTCTGCTCAGCACCACGGTGGTGGTGCAATATTCTTCAGGGAAGAGGGCACATAGAGGGGTGAATATGGGTGGGCAGGAGGAAGAGGAATGCAGTGCAGGTGCACAAACCAGATGAGACAGTGCAGCTTAAGAGCACAAAGGGAAGTTGTCTGTGACAGCAGAACAGAAATTTTATTCTGTAAATAGAATAGAAACATGAAAATAAGAGTGCCAAAGAGAGGAGAAAAATGAAATGAAACTTAGATATCTGAAGGCATCATGCAGGTTTTGTGCTGACTGAGAAGACCAGCTGCTTTGTAGTGTGTACTGCAGAAGTGGTGCAAGAATGAGGTGACTGCTTAGAGTCCTTAATCACTTTATTGACTACTTTCTCTTGCCTTGTTAATTAGTTAGTAGCAAAGGTAGAAAATAAACTTAACAGTCTTTCTTGGCTTTCTTGCCAGTAGTCTTTCTCATATATAGAGTGGGTCCCTGAAAGCATTCTCACCAGGGCCAGCTACACAAATCTAGGAACTGATTCACAAGGAGATCCTGGAAGAGACTATTTCAAAGCTGTCAAAAAAGATGTTGTACCTGCCTAAATGCCAGAATATGTGTTTTAAGTGCATCTGAACTGAAGGGGAAAAAGAAGAAAAGCAGACTTTACTACAAGTTTCTGAGGTCTTGTTGAAGGCACTCTGTACATGCAAAGTCTTTGATGCTTCTGAACATGCTGGCAGGGTCAAAAATTTGTGCTGTTACCTCTCATAAATGAGGTAAATAATATGTTGAGGCTATTTCCAGAAAAAAAGGGAAAAATAATATGCTGAGATCCTGTCAGAACACTTCTGCAGTACTGTCCTGTTTTTGGTGAGAGTACTGATGATGAGGAGATGTTGTAGACAGTGAGTGTCAAAAAGATGTGTCTAAAATGTTGCCCTACTATCTTATTAGTATAGAAATTGGTTTACACCCAGATGCCTGCCTTATGGATCTTAGGAGATCAATAGATGGGCAAGAAAGCAAGAATGTGAAATACAAGTGTGTGCTCATGTGTGGTTTGCCTGACATTCCCTTCATCTCCTGTGACTTCCTGGGTGGTTTGCTGAAAAGCTGTGCCCAAGGCCAATTAAAAACCCGCCAGCCTAGGGAGACTTCCACTGCAGAAGGGTCAGCAGCAATTCCAGCCTTGAAGTTAGATGCTCAGGTCTGTGTTCAGGTCTATTGATAAATTTTTATTTAATTTGATAGTAGTCTTTTGCTGCACCTATTTAGTGTGTCAGTGCAACACCTCAGGACTGGAGTTATTCAATGTGGTTTAAAGGCTCCCAGTTGCTTATGTTGGTGGCCTGGCACTATATTGTCCTGGCCAGGTGGGTGGGCAGTGGCCCAGATTGAGACAGGCAGCAGTGATCACACCGAGTTTTCATTGATCAAGTTGCTTCTCTCTTGTTTCAGAGCAGTATTACTATTTGCTGTTTGGTCTGTAGTAGCACCAAGAGGCTGGAGGTGCTGGTGGAGTTTCGTAGCACCAGGAGGAAGACAAGGACAAGGAGAAGGAGGAGGAAATGCCTTCCCCATAGAACCTACTCCTAGCCCCAGCTCCCTTGCTCAATTCCAGGGAAAATAAAATTAATGTTTATGGTGAAAATGTTCTTCTTCTCCAATACCTGCCTTTGGTGGAGATGCCCAAGACCAACTTCTGCCACACAAATTTCAGAGACCAAACAGAAAACCCAAATTTGCCAAAATAAAGAAGACTCTCTTAAGCCAGCCTATTTTTAGAAGATCCTCTGTGGAGAAAACAAAGTCTAATTTAAAACAGCCTTTACTGTTGCAATAACCCACCATTTCACATGTGACCCTGGGAGTTTGTTAAATCTTTTTAACAGCCTGTGTCCCACTTAGCTTCAAAGTCAAGCCCTCTCCTCCATATCCTGCTATTTTTGAGGCACAAAGTGAACATCATCATTATTAGGGTGTTCTGCTCTTTAACAGTTATGTTTTGAGAACAC
Organism: Onychostruthus taczanowskii; assembly: GCF_017590055.1. Taxonomy (NCBI): domain Eukaryota; kingdom Metazoa; phylum Chordata; class Aves; order Passeriformes; family Passeridae; genus Onychostruthus; species Onychostruthus taczanowskii. Next base: position 129,329 of record NW_024506773.1, on the reverse strand, counting down.
TACTTACAACGATTTAAGGTCTCTTATTGGTAACTGTGGCTTCAGCGTTTTTGTGAGTGCTAACCTCCACTTAATCTTTCTCACCACTGCAAATAACATGGAGGAAAAGATGTGTCTGCAGAACAGCATAGCTTGGAAATTGTGCTTTTTTCATTACTGGCTGTGGAAAAGTCTGTTTTTCCCCCCATTGACTTGCATACTCTTTTAGAGATATAACAGTTCTCAGGGAAGATCACCGCAGATAGCAGCATGAACTTCCTCCTTAGGAGGCAATTGCATGCTGTATCTATAAAATTCTCTCAAATACTTAGAGTTGATTCCTTTGTGGCAAACAAAGTGGAGGGGATTTGGTCCTTCCCTGGGAGAGCCCCTACACTTCGCAAGCCATGTGTCATGTTCACAAAGGCTCAGGACAGGAGACACACCTTGGGCATGACTCTGCTTCCCTTCCTTAGTGAGCCACTCCCATGGCACTTCAGCAGAGCAGCCAACAGAGCAGCAAGCACAGTTGGCCACAGGACAGAAATCCAACTGATGAGTCCTTGCAGACAATAGATCCTTAATACGTTTTGGTCTTCCGCAAGCTGTCACCATTCAGAAGTCATTGGCAGCTGTGTGCCAAAGGATGCTCAAGGCTGAAATATTCAAGCATCCATTCCACAAGGGACCAGGATGGCAGGGAAAGGAAGCAGCAGCCCCTCTGTGGGGGATGCTGTGGGCTCCAAAGTCAATTCTGTCCTTGGTTTTGGAGGCTGGCAAGGAATTGTGGGATCAGTGAGAAGGTTTGCAGTCTTGAGAGGCTTGTTAAAATGTGTAGCTCTGAACCTTTTCCCACAGTGTGCTGTTACAGGATTGGCTTGGGAAAACAGCTGAGAAACAAGTGGGACCAGAGCATCAAAAGCTAGACAGGGGTGGGGTGGTCCAGCCCATGGGCTTCCAACTGTGACTGAAAATGAGCAATGAAGACCTTTGTGCACAGCTTGGGTGCACCTCAGCTCTCCACATCTCTGCCTCAGCAGGAGCAGCAGCAGAAGACAGCTGTGGGCAGGGGCAGCACCTTAGGAGCAGCCAGGCATGCTGCATGGGGCAGCAGTGCTTAATGGGATCACCACTGCTCAGCTGCCAAGCTCCCTTGCCAGATGGCACCAGCTCTACACTGCAGACTGGAATGGAGGTGGTGATGAGAGTGTGTGTGAGCATGTGACTGATCAGCAATAAGCTTTTCTTTCTTTCCATGCATTTCCCTTGTCTGGGTGTGAGCAAACCGTGAGACCTAACAAACCTCAAACCCACTGACAGCAAGTTTGCAGAGCCTCTAATTTCTGCTGTTTATCAGGCAGGTCCCCTGAGCCCCAGTCAAAACCTTGCTGGTGCAAGAGCTCCCTGTCTTCCCACCCTTACTCAGCAAACTGCCAGCAGCACCCCCCACCCCCAGACATTTGCATTCAATTACCCTGAATTTAATCACAGAAAGCAAATTTTGCCTGGCCACAACTTCGAAAGGGGCAAAACCAAATGCCTCAGGTCACAAACTGTTATATCTGATCCTCCAGAGTTTCCACGGGGTTTTTTTCCCCATCCCTGTTATGTGGTGTTGGTGTCAGAGCCTCCTCCTGGCCAGATGAATCTTATAAGAAACTTGGTTATTAATCAGATTTTGTGGGGATTTAAGGAAAGTTGCAAACACAAGCGGCGAGCAGGAAGTTCTCACTGTCCTTGTGAAATGACTACCACTGTTTCTCTGTAAAACCACTTGCACATTTCCTGTGCTGTAACTTCTCATGCCATTCAAGTTCCCCAGGGGAAGTGAGAAAAAAAACTCATCATAGAAACAGATCAGGAGTGAGAGAGATGATAGCTGACAATACTAATGGCACAGTTTAGGCATTTTGGGGCATAAAATAGGCATAACATCCACATGCCTCTCTGGGTTGCTATCACTACTAGCCATCCACAAATCTGAAATTAAATTAATTTAAATTAAATTGAATTTAAATTAAAATTTAAATAGTAAACTTAAATACTAAGGATTCTTAAAAATCAAGGAAACTACTTAATAAGGAAAGCATTCAGCATAGGAATAGCATTCATTACAACTCAGTGCTAATGCCAGCAGGGCAGGAGATGAAATTTATACCTGAATTGCATTCACAGTTTTGTAGTATCATAGCATATGCTGAGTTAAAAGGGACCCACAATGATCATGGAGTCCAGTTCCTGTCCCTGCACAGAACACCCCAAAAATCACACCAGGTGCCCAAGAGCATTGTCCATACTCCTCTTGAACTCAGACAGGCTTGGTGCTGTGACCACTTCCCTGGGCAGTCTGAGTTTCCCTCAATTTAGAGCGTGCAAGCGTCAGCATCAGGACATGTCAGCAGACAGGTGAGCAGAGGGAGGCTGGCTGCCCGTATCACCCTGACCTGGCCACCATGGGAAGAAGTTCTGACACTTGTCTCCACCCTTGCTCAACTGTGGTTGTCAGCTGAACAGTACCTGACTAAGACATACCTGAGGGATGCCTATAGAGGTGGTTTCCACAACAGGGCTCAAACAGTCTTGCCCAGGTCACATTTCTGGTTACATTTTGGTTTGGGCCTTGGTTTATTAACCAGCTCTCATTGAGTGTAGCACTTAAGTCACAGTGTCGTGTGACAAGTATTGGGGTGTGAAGCCTTTGGGATTAGAAATCCCATACAGCTTCCCCAATTATTCGCATGCCTCTGTGCCTATTGAAAAAGAAAGGCTTTTTGCTATTTTTTTTTAATTGCTGTCAAGACCATTCCTCCCTCCCATCCCAGCTCCAAGAGAATCAAGAGCAGGAGCCAATACTCAGATGCTTGTTCAAGTCCGATCTTGCCACAGCCTGAAGCCAAGTGCTACGCCCCCACTGACAACTCAGCTTGACTCCTACTAACCTGCTGTGGGCAGGAGCATTAGCTCAGTTCTTCAGTCCCCCTCTTACACAAACTATGGAAGCGTTTCTTATTCTGCTGGGTCATGCATTCAAATGTCAAAATTATGACTCATTAAAAGGGCAAGTTTGGGAGGGTGGGGGGTTACAGGAAGGAAGAAAAACAGCTTGGAAAAGACTTCCTGTTTATCCACAGCTTGGGAAAAAAATTGACACAAGAGAATACACACACCCTGTCTCCATTATCTTTGCTGGCACAGTGCTGGCCTGGCTCTGTCCCTTTCCACTCAAGGCCAAATCCATCCCTGCCGCGAGCGTGTTTCCTTTAGAGGAGTTTACTCGAGAGAGAAAATGCGGTGCCCGGAGCCTGAATGCGCGCAGTGTGCGAGCAAACACACGGACACCGGGAGCCCCCGCCACAGTGCCGCGGCACTGGCCCCTGGCCACGCCAGGGAGGTCATTTTCTTCTCGGCAATTAGTGAAGTGGTGGCATCACTAAAAGAAGTTGAATAAACACATTCAACCCAGCTGGGTTCCTGGTTTGCTCTGTTCTCACCACTCTTCCTTCTGGGCGCATGGTGGGGCCCCAGCAAGCTCGGTGCCTGTGCGCTGCGCTTTCATTCAGGCCTGGTTGGAAAAGGCTTTTAGGAAAGAGGAGGAGGGGGGAAGTAACCCTTTGGCTTTCTTCTTTTACAACAACTGTCTTCTCTTTTTCTTTTCAGGGAGGAAAAATGCCAGCTTCTCTGAGAAAACTGCAGCAAATGGCTGTTTTCATGGGACTGTTCAGCGGCGGGGGATGCATCGTGATGTATAATCTTATGCAAAGTAAGTCTTGGTGTTGTTAGCAACCTTATTTCTCCTCTGCCCCTTTCACTGGCTTTTGTCTAGTGGAAAAATAGCAGCATGCAAGTTATGAAAAGCAGATGAAATTAAGGGAAGAGCTTCTGGGTTCTGCCTCTGTGGGTTCCACTTTTTTCATCCTCAGGGTTTTTGCTCCCCCAAGAGCTGCTGTGTGCATTTCCAGAGGCACATATTGCATAGGGAGCAGGCTGTTGTGGTCAGAAGAAAGTCTGGTTTTTTGGGGTTTCCTGAGGGTGATGGTGACGTGAAAGCTTCACCTGTTGTAATGCAGGTTTCATTTCTTAACTGAGGTTTTCCAGCTGGGCAGTGAAAGAGGACCATCTGTGAGAAGGTGTTAAAGTCTAGCAGTTTTATCTGTAAATCTCTGTGTGGTGCTGGCCCTTAAACACAGCACACCTGTGAAGTGCTAAGAAATCATTGAGTTTCTCCCCAGTGAAGTACAGATAAGAACAGTCAGTACTGAGAAGACCAGGACAAAGAGAAAAGCTAGACAGGTGGTGTTGCTGTTTATATCTAGTTGTTTATCTCTCGTTGCTATGTGTCTTTAGCCAAGAATCCACATTATTAGTCCAAATTATACATGTTTATTTTTTCTAAAACTGCTTTTAGATAGTTAGCATCGGAGCAGAAATAAGCTTTGCCTCTTTCTCAGGGGGTGCCATAGGCCTCTTGGCCCTATGCCTCTCCCTTGTTGGTGCTATCAAATGGTATTACTTTTCACCTACCCTGATAGCAGAGGATACTGCCAGAAAAAAGTGTAGACAAGCCTGTTTCTCAAGCCCTCAGATAAGCTTTGAATCCTCCCCTTCATTTTACACATATTAATAACAAATCAGACAGGGCTGGAAAGCAGACTTTAATTTTAGCAGCTCATGCCCCTAAGCTCTGGAGTACATGACAGAAATATGATCCTTATGCTTTAAAATATTGAATCTGGCTTTAAGAAGGACATTAGCATTTTGTAATTTTCAGCTTCAGCACTGTTAGTCACCCCCTGTGCTACACAGCAAGCCCCCCGGCTGGTTCCCCACATGCCTTGGCTGTGCAGTCAAGTGGCGCGTTGCAATGGCTACTTCGGGCCCTCTTGTCATTTCAGTGACCACTGAGCAGCTGCCTGATAACTCAGCCAGGCTGCTGAAAGGACATTTTCTGTAGCCAAGTGTGTCCTTCTCTATCATCTAAACAGACACAGGAGCCACACTTAGAGCGTTTCTCCTTTGGCTCATGCCTGGGGCTATCCCAGTGCCTTCTGCCCAGTGCACAGAACTGGCCCATACATGGACTAGTGAGGAGCGAGTGGCCTCCATAGTTGTGGGAGCAGTGGAAAAGGATTCTTTCCCTTCCCTTCCTTTAGGCTGAAGGAAAGTTTGCATGCACGTGATCTCTGTGCAAGCTTGTGCAAATACTCAGGTAATCCTATTTCTACTTATTTTCATCACCTCCACACCCTTCTCGTGGAAGCAGTCTGCTCAGCCAACTCCAGCATGCTTTCAGCTCCCCTACCAAAAGATGTGGGGACAAATGGATTAGTTGGGCATTTAATGTCTAATGCATGAGATGCTAACAAGGAACAGCTGAGAAGAAGCACCAGGAAATTATAATCCATTTCTCCTCCAACCTGCAGGATGACCACAACATATTTTTCACATGGTCTGAGTGGCTGTTTGCCATGATTTGTAGGTACTGAAGGGCAGGCATGCTGCAACCCCTTTAGCTGGAGCTTCTTAGCGTGCACCAGAGGGACACAGGAGGAGTTTAATACTGACAGGCAAGAGACCAAGAAACAAACCTTACACCTTGTTTTAAAGCCTTTGAAAGGTGAAGTCAAAGTTGCCAGAGTAGTATTTAACAACTACACACTCTTAGCTTAACTCTGCCCTTCTTGATGTCGAAAGAGTGAAGTTAAGCTGCTCTAGAAACCCCAGCAAGACAGCCATAAAGCTGTTAATAAGGAAAGCTCTGTCTCCATAAGGAAGGTCAGGAAGTCTCCAGCTCCTCAGCTGTGCCCTGTCCGTTTGTAACCACGGTACAGCTTTTCACAGCCATACAGAGCAACAACTGTCCTGCATGTGCCAGCCCTGCAGCATGCGTGCGCAGTGCTGTTGTGGCTGCTTGACCAGTAACTCGAGTGGTGCTTCTGAGCACCTCCCTTCTAAGGCATCCACCAGCAGAGTTGTAACTTCATGGCTGCCACTTGGAAAGCTGTACCAAGACCACAGCTAGAGTTCCACAGCAGCAGCTGTTCCCCTCTCAATGTTTGCAAGATATTCTCCATTCTTAAAGTATTTTATGTACCTCAAATAGAAAAAAACAAAAAATAGAATTTTTATCAGAACATTTCAGATATTCATCCTTGTACCTTTTTTCCCTTCCTTTTAGATAACCTACAAATGCATGAAAAGTGGGGACACACAGCTGTAAGCTGAGCTGTAGATCAGAATGGAACAGGCTATGTTCAGAGCCCTCTTCACTTAAATGAGCTGAATAACATTTTCTTCTCTGATGTAAGGGTGTGTTTCCTCCTTTAGCCAAATTTCTCCTAATTAATAGTTTTGGACTGTATTTCAGGGAGGGTGTGGTAGTCTGGATAAACGTCTTTTTTTTTAAGCCTATGTTTTGATTTTAAGTGAACAGTCTCCTCATTACCCTGTTTCTGTCAAAACTAGAAAGTTTTGCCAGGACCCAGTATTACCAGCAAGCTTTGGAGCAACTGAACAGCAATCCTGATGCCCTGGCAGCCCTGGGTGCCCCCCCTCTTAAGGTTCACAACATCCACCTGACAGATGGGAGCAATCGCGTGGACACAGAAAGAGCACGGGTAACTCTGGGCGGGCAGCGTCACAGGATGGCTTCCCGAGATGTCAGGTGACAAGAGATCAGCCAGGGGATTTTCAGCGGGTCATGAGTCACCTGGGGGCACTGGAAGGCAGCGGGATGGAATACCGGTTGATCTAGAAGCAGATTGGATTTCCAGAGCATAAATCTACTAGCCTAGAAGCAGCAAGAGCAGCATCTCTGTGTTGTGCTATATGGGCCCATCACACAATGCCGAGGAACCTCTCAAGATGGTCAGTGCCCCCCTCACACTGTAAGCCACAAAATCATTTTCAGAGACGTATCAGATCCAGCTTTAAAATAGCACCTGCCTTCCTTTACCCCCCAGATATGTCCCATGCTAGTTTTTAGGGCTTTATTCAGAGCAGTTTTACAGCCTCTTACAGGCTATGCCGTGGTACAGCATAAATGGTGTAGTTTTTAAGAGCACCTGTAAGCTTGTGTCATTGAGAAAGCTCCCCAGCCTGAGACTGAGTGTGAGGATGACTCAGTGACTGGAGAATGCTGTGCTGGCTGCTGAAGTATTGCACAAGGTTGCCTTGTATCAGCTGAGGGCTGGGCCCAGGCAAACCTTGCAAACACAAGTCCACTTCCACTTGGCATTGATGCCTCAAGAGTACTTTCCATCGGAGTTTTTACCCCTTAATCCACAACTGGCTGCCCTTCCCTTGTTTTGCTAACACCCATCGCCCCTAACAACCTCTTCAGGTCCTTCACTAGGGTAACTTGTCACATTGGAATAATTTTGTTTTTACTGGAGAGTAGCTATGAATGCCAGGGACCAAGAAAGGGCATGAAGGAATGGGCCACATGATAGAATGAAGGAATATGACTATCAGGGTAAGATTAAAAAAACCCCAACCTTTAACCAGCTCACATAAAATTAATTTCCATTTCACTTCAGCCAGGCTGCTGTTACATGATAACCTGGACCAAAACATTTTCCGTATTTTATGGATTCCACCAGGGAACATATCTAAGGAAGAAAGTCATGCAAAACCCCACGCAGTGTCATATACTGACTGAAAAGGAGATAACCTTTCCCACGGGTGTTTTCCTATGTCACTGTTTAAGAATGCTAGTCGCTTGGGTGACTCAGGGTGAAGTCAAACCCTGCCTTCTACTGACCTCACCCAAGACACAAATCACCAACCTTGTTCTCTACTTTTTCATGCTCCTAAGTATTAATGTTCTCATGAAATAAACTGGTTAATCATCATTATACCACAGGTCGATTTAATGACTTCTCAACATTCTCAGCTCCTGGGTCTGTTGGCAAACACCTGGCAGTTTCTCTGTGATTGCATCATCACCAGCAAATGCTACACCTGAAACATTTCTTTTTTTCAGACATTAAACCCAGTGCAACTGGCCGTGGTTGCTGCTGCAGCTTCAGCTTTGTTTGTTAAACAAATAAATGATAAAATTTGTGACACTGAAAAAAAACCAAAACACTGAACATCTCATTGCCTCAGTGTGTGTTAAGGGACTGATATGCAGAGAATCTCAACATACAGGCTTGTAATGGTTATGGGAAGCTCTGACAGTTCAGGTCACCTCTGAATGACCATACATTCTGGTAAGGAAAGGTGTTTGCTCATAAATATTTCAGGGAGCCAGTGGTTTTCCCCAGGGGTTGCAGTTGTAACACAGTACATTCTTTAGGCAGAGAGAGATTAATGCATAGCAGAGCAGACATACTTGTGTAGCCACACATGTGTTAACTGTTAGAATAGATCAGTCCAATTCTGAAATACAGTAAAAAAATAAATTATAGTGTTAAAAGTTAAAAAGGTGTGAGCTCTTTGACTAGAAGGAGTAAATGTCTGTTTCATAAGCTTTGCTGAATCTTTAATGTGCTTTTACATTTGCAGATAAAGTTACCAGTCTCTGGAACAAAATCGGCAGGCTACCTCTACATTGACTCGGAGATGGACCACTCCCGTCAATGGTGTGTACCTGGGGGGATTACAGGTGAAATGGGAAAGAAGTGGTAGGAGAAAAGAGTAGAGCAGGATATTTGCTTTAGTCATGTGTGGTGCTGAGGTCATGCCCACAGATCGAACAGAAACTGCTGTCTGAAGGTCTGGTCAAAGGTTATTATTTTCATTAGGACAAAAATGTAAGTTAGTTGAGAAATATTTTGAATCCATCTTTCTGAATGTGAATAGAAGAGGAATGTGAGCCATTTCTTTGTGTTAAGTGTGTTCTGCAAACTGTGGCTCAGTACATATCCAAATACTGTGAGCCAAGGTAAAGCATGGTTCCCTCCCACCCCACCTCCCCATAGAGGTGCAGAGGCTGTTGAACAGCAGTCCTAATTCTGGTCTGGTATTAGAGATTGCAGTAAGGGAATCACACATTATATCACAGTTGTATGAGGTGAGCTAAAAACAGGATTTGTTTTTCTGTGATGTCCAAGAAGTGTCCTTATAGTTAAAAAAAAGTGCATTATAGTAGAAGGATACTCTGATACCATATCATATAGAATTGACTTTACATTTCCGTAGTATAGTGAAGCCTGAAAACCTCCTTTGTCAACAGTAAACTGGTTTCTGGAACTGAGCAAAGAATTACTACGTGAACGGAAAAGATTTACTAGATGCGAACCTCTTGTTAGGTATTTCTGTTAACTCTGTTTAGAAACTGAAAGCTACAAAACTTTTACTCAGCTGCCACCAGCCATATGGTGATGTTTCTATTCATAATTAGATGAGTGTGACTTACTGGATTTCTCTTCTGAGTAAGTATGGGAAGGAAGAGAAAGACACTAGGCTGGGACTTGAGAAACTCAGTACTGGACCTAGCCTCTTCCCTAATAAACAGGCATAACCCCAAGGGTCCCCAGCCCCATTTCTTGCACACATCACTTCCCTGGTGCCTGAGCTCTGATCTCCTCACTCCTCCTTAGCCCCTCCTCACAGGCAATTCCCTGTTATTTCTCATTCACAGTTACTGTGAAGAAAACTGAAGATTGCAAAATGTTAAAACTACAGCAGTGCATACACATCTCTTGGAGTTTTGTTTTAAAGTTAGTTCTTTTTACATTTCTGCAAATCTAAGGAAAAAAAAAAAAAGCCATCTGCTTGTAAAAGGATTTGTGGCAGATAAATCTGTCAGACTCCACCAAATCCACCCAGGTGCAGGGTCCTGTGCATAGCTTCGCTTGGGGCTGAGACAGGACTCGGTGCCCTTGCATCCCACTGAGGAACTAACAGCAAAATGGCTGTGAGTAAGGAGCAGGTAAGAAGGCCATCCTGGTGGGATGCTCCAGAGTTCATGTGTGCTTTTCCAGGGCAGCTCTCACACTGATACAGACAGAGCTAAATAGCGCCAGGAGTTGAGTGCTCTGTGCAAGAGTAGCTGAGGCACCAGAGCTACTGAAATGCATCTCACTCTGAGTGTGCAGACTGTCCTAGTGTTTTATTTTGTAAAAGAGAAGACAACTGAAAAAGAAAATTTGGAGTCTGTGAGCTCGTTTGGTCCAGGAGGAAGTGGCATTCATCCAGAGGCAGGCAGTACAGGGATGGGGAGGGTGCCCAGAGGCAAGAGCAGCTAAGGCACTGCAAAATTCCTCTTGCCTGCCCTGAAGTGACCAAGAGGAGGGCTGAGCCCCCAGGCTGCACTGTGGAGAATGAGCAGGTCACCCCCAAGCCTGGTTGCTTGGTCTGGGTTGGGGGTGGGAGCAGAGGACTGCTGAGCAGAGCCCTGCTGCACCCATTGCACAGAGGTGCAGCAGCCTAATTACTTAATTGTATGTACTCAGCACTGACTCCAGCAAGAGCAGAGCTGGGCCAGTGCCAGGAGCATTTGAAAAAATCCTATTTTAGTACCCCAAAATAATAGTCCTTTCCAGCTGGAAAAGCAGCATGAGCAGTTTCTCAGAAGTGGGTTTGGAGCAGAGCTTAGAGGAAGGAACAGGCTCCCCCTCAGTCTCCAACAAATGCAATTTTCCTTCTTAGAGTAACCACTGTCGTACTCTGTCAGGTTTTCCAGCAGTCACATTGAGCGATCACACAGTGTTCAAACTCTTCCAAGCCAGAATAATTCCTTAGCAACACTGTCTGGCTCCAAGGCTGGAGAGGAGTGGAGCAAGGAATGCACCCGCAGGATGGAGAGGAAAAAAGGCACTGGGTCAGGGAAGGAATGTCCTAAGAAGAACTGGCAGGTTTTTGTTCGAATTGCAACAAATAGGAACATGCATACCAGACCTTTAAATCTGGGCTATGCCATGATATTAGGGAGAACAGCTTTCAAAAGCTGGCGCTCACAAACCAAGTTTTAAAACACTTGAGAGAATTTTTAAAAGCACTGAATGTGTGGAATTATTTGTTTCTTTGAGCCAGCTGTTTTTATACTGACTTGACCATGTTAAAAGTGATTGCTACAAGTTAAAAATCTTCTTTGGTTTATGTCAGCTGGTGCCTTCAGGATGTCACCTTGAAACTGCGGGATGGGCAGAATATTCCCATTTACCACTCTCCAGTGGGAAGCATTGGTGTGCAAGAAGGCTAAAAATCAGGGACAGCTGCACCTCCGCCTCCCATTGAGCCAAAGGAGCCATTAATCGATTGCATCCTGCTGTGGCTGTGAATGTACACAGTTGTTACAAGTGACAGTTTCACTTAAGCGGGTGCTCTCAAGACAATTTTCTCTCTAAGATTTACCTCATTATTGTTGTAATTGTAATTTCTTTCTTTTGCTGGCTTATTTATGTGTTTAACAGAAGCCTAAAATAAATATCTTGCAAAAGAGTTGCTGTTGCAGAGAAGTCATGTGTTATGCCCTGTGTGTGCTGGTATTGTGAATTTGAAATAAATAAACAAACTGCCAGGAAACTGAGCTTTGTTTTACAGTGGCAGACCAAAGTTAGGACAAGTCAGCCTCTCAAATCTTTGAGAAGACTTGCTGCCTCAGTTTTCGCCCCATTTCTCAACAAGGTATTGCCTGAATCAGAAAGGATGAAGCAGCAAAGGTGAAGCTCAGCAGCAGCACCCTCGACTTCACTTATGAGGTAGATTTGGACCCTCACAGTTATCATTACAAAGCTCATGAGATAGCTGAGGCCACTCAGCTTAGGAATTCAAGGAAGAGACTCGCTGCTCACATTGAAGGTTACTCAGAAGATGCCACTGCTTTGCACCAGCACTGTCTGACAAGTTCTGGAGAGGACATTTAGGAAGAAAAACACTCAGGAGGGTGCAAAACAGATGAAGTCACTGCCACGGTTTCCTCTGACTACAGCAAGAGATTTTGACTGTGCCATCAGGTAGAGAATTTCCCGTCACCAAGCAAGTTGAGGAATAAGCAAAACATGCCAAACTAACAAAAAAACTCCCCAAACCCAAACAATTTCCAGTCCCATCCCAAAATGCCTATGCAAACAATTGGAAAACCTGAGGCACAGTCTGAGGGACAGAAAAAATACAAGTAACTGTCCTGTCTGTAGCAGGAAGTAACACAGGAGCCCTTAAGAACATCCAGACAAAAGAGTGTTTTGAATTCTCTGTAATAGAGATGCTTAATGTCTAGATTAAGAGAGGCTGTAGCTAAGGATAGCTCCGAGCTTTTACCACTCCATTCTCTGTTCCTCACCTCTCCATCTCTTCTTCTAAATTTGAGTCCAAGAAATCCACCAAGGACAAAGGCACTGCAAAGCTTTTTAAGAGCCATGAGTATTAGAGAAGGGAGAGCTAGAGCAAAGAAGAGAAGAGTGAGCATTTTCTTCTTTAACAACGACCCAGCAAACTGGGCAAGCTGGCTTTTGAACAAACCTGAAAAGCAAATGCCTTATTAGAAAGGCGATGCTAAGGAGCCAGAGCAGAGGCATCTTGGATAAACAATTTTAGAATGAAGCAATATATGTGTGCTTTAGTTTGAACTTCACAAAGAGCTGTCAGGATGAACAGCACTTGTGAGACCTGACCCAACCCACATGAAAGCCCAGCACACCAGGGAGAGGATTAGAATTAATCAAAAAAAGACAGCATTGCCCAGCTTGAAGATTGAAATTGCTGTTTACTGGTTTCACAAAACAAAATACAAGCCAAATCAAATTTCATATGATATGAAAACATTAGCCTTGCACTACCACTAGCCAGAACAACACCTCAGGGATATGAAGATCTGCTGGCCACCTGGTGCCTCAGAGCTTGATCGACTCTAGCTCTTGGTCACTGAAGAAGTTTGGTGGGAAATCAAACAGCTGACAAGAAAAAGCCAAATCAACCACTTCCCATCCATCAATTACCACTTCCTTGGCTGCAGCTTTGATTTGTTGCTAATCTGCAAAGACACCATGGTTGTGGAGAGGAACCCCAGCCTGTTCAGTCCCTCCCTGTGTCTGCACTGGGAGCATCTGGCACACATCGCCATTCATCTGCCTTTTGTCACCTCTCTGCTCAGTAAGTCTGGGACCTGCAGTGGCTGCAAAGTCCTCAAGTGTCCAGGAAGTCTGGCCACAGCCACCCCAGCCAGCAGCACAGCACTTGCTCACCACCTCCCTGTCCCTTGAGCTGGCACACACAGTGTCCCCATGCTGCCTTCACAAGCTGCTGCACCACAACACCACTGCCTGGCCTGGCTCCAGCCCTGGATTCTCCAGGCCTGGAGGAGTTATCCCCGCACAAACCTTACAAGTAACACTGGAGATTTTATTACCTTGCTTGCGGGAAGCAGAGCTTGCAAAGAGGCTCCATCTCTCATTTTCTTCCCTGAGCACCCCTTTGACCTTGAGGGCCCTCAGTCACCTCAACTAACCCATTGCTTCCCCAGAGCTGTGAGAATGGGCCATATCATCATATCATACCAATGGTTCTCTTAATCAAATCTTAAAACCCAGAGAAGGAGTAAAGCAATGGGTGCAGCTGGAAGCCAGCAAATCAATGGAAGGGGAGAAGTAACATCACAGGTAATTCCCTGCCTTTGTTTTACTACCTAATAGCCTGAAAACACAGAATTTCTTGCCTCATAACCTTGAAGAAGCTAGGAAGTCACTTCCTCTCCATGTTTGAACTCTTTTAAGATGCACGTATTCAAAAGGAGAAAAAAGCATCAGGCTGGTGTGTTCAGTGCCAAGCAGCTTTGGCCATGTGGCTTCCATTAAATACATCACAGCCCAAGGGGGCTGCTTTCACAGAGGACACAGGTGCAGCTGGAGCTGGGAACATGCCAGGAAAATAGGGAGAGCAAAGGTCTCAGAACCACCAGCAGCTGCTGAAAGCCAGGGCACCTGGGCAGTCTTTTCTTCTGAGGAACACTGGAGCAAGATAAGATTCTCTTTAATTTCATCATGGCCCTGAAACACTGGTTTCTTTTGGTTTTGGGGATTTTTTTTTCTTTTCTTTTCTTTTCTTTTTGAGACAATCTTTATCTTTTGAGAAAAGAACCTGGATCCCACAAAACACTTAAGGCTGGGAGGAACCTTGGGAGATCATCTAGTCTAACTGCTTCACTCCCACCAGAGTGAGCTTGAACAGATTGCATGAAAGCATGTCCAGTCAGGTTTTAAAGATCACCAAAAATGGAGGCTCCACAACCCCTGGACAAGCTGTACCAGTGTACAACCATTCTCACAGTAAAAAAAAAAAAGCTTTTTCTTATGTTTAAACAGAATTTTGTGCTTGAGGGTGTGCTCACTATCTCTTGTCCTGATACTAGACACTGCCAAGACGAATCTGTCTCCATTCTCTTTTCTCTGCCCCCATACTGATCCCTCCCCAAGCCTTCTCCAATTCCAGGTCTCTCAGCTTCATTAACAGGTGCTACAATCCTTTAACCATCTTAATCATGTTCAGTATGTTAAAATACTTCTTTTTTTATTGGCTTGAAAATTTGTGCCGTTCCTTTTCCAGTTTTTAGTGTGATTAAAACAAACATCATCTTCATGACCTTTGCTGGATTGCCTGTTTTGTTTCATATTCTTTACTTTGATTTTAATAGTTTCTGTCAGGCAGTAATCACCCTCAAGGAAACTACCAAGGTGCCAGACTATTCAGGGCAAGAGTTTAATTTACAGCTGAGGAACAGCAGATACTGCTCAGTACTGTTACAACACTTGCACCTATTTGAGTTGGAGCTGGTGGGCACACAGGGGTTGTGTTTTGAAAAACAAAAAAGATACGTGTTTTGAAAGCACTGCCTTCAGAAAGGCTAAGTGGCTGACATGTTCCCTTTGGAGTGTTTCTCCAAGGAGTGATAGACTTTTGTCCAAGTTATGGACTCAGTTCACTTCCTATATTGGGAAGATGTCCTGCATTGCACAGGGAACACAAGTTATTTGGATTCATCTCCCATTTAGAAATGAGGATACATCCAGTTCTTTCCTGCCATGTGCTGCATCTTTCCTGCTTGTCAAAGACATAATTTCCCTGAGTTCTCCGCAACATTTACTACCAAGTTTCCTGCAGCAGGCCCTGGGCAGTCCTGTAATATCAGAAACAATGGAGACTTGCCTGCTCTTGGTGTTACTTTGGAAGATATATTGCACCTGGCCAAACGTCTTTGCTTCATTTTAAGTAGTACTAATTATATAAAAATACTAATGTAATTTCTTGACCAATCTAAGGCAGTTTCTATTAATTTGCTTTCCTAGAAGATTTACGGACAAAGGACCTTAATTTAGTAACTTCTGAGAAACAATCATTGCCTCTCTTTGCTTGGTAAGGCCCACAACCTTCCATCCAGCAGCCAGACCAGCTGGATCTCACAAGGTGCTGCTGGAAAGTGGAAGATGGTAAGTGATATCCTGGCAGCTCAGGAGATTTCTCTGTGAGGATTAGTTAAAAAACACCTGTGTAATTCAGTGTGTATGCTGGCATTGCAAATTAATTGAAGAGATGGGGTACACTGATTTCAATGCATCACCAGCTTAGCTGCGAGTCTACTTTTACAAGCAATCAAAGACGCAATATAATTAAGTCCTGTGTTTACAGGAAAAAAGATAATCCTTTCAAGTAGTTCCCTTTCCTCTCCTAATTTTGCACTAATGACTCTAGTCCTATATGCTCTGCTTCACTTTGACGAATCCTATCCTTTTCTTAATTAGGAGACTTTTATCACATCCATATGTACTTTTTTTTTTCCCTGACTGTATTTATTAATCCAAATGACAGTTTAATTCAACATCTGTACCGTGAAAAACTCTAGAGTGGAAGCATATTGCTTTAGTACGGAAAAGACTTCTGATGCATTTTAAATTTGCTGCACATATTGAACAAATTTGTGATTCAGAAAACTAAAATATCAGTAATTCTGCTAATGGGTGTTTGCCAAAGCACAAAGAACAAAAGACCCATCAGTTGTTCAGAAAACAAAATTTTATTTATTGTAAAGTTCCTGAAACAGTAAACACCTTATCAGAAGTGCAATGAACTGGCACTATTTCTTAAAAACTTTGAACTGTCTTCCAGGAACAACATCTGAAATATTCAAGAGAGATCTTAAGCCACAAAGCCCACCTCCCTCCCCATCCCTTGTGAGCACCACCAGTGGAGAATGAGCGGTGAACTTTTATTTGCATTTGTGACCTAACAGCTCTCAGGGGGATTCAGGGGGTAGATCACAAACTGGAATTCACCCTTTTGTATTTAGAGACCTGCACACAAAAATTGTGACATGAGACAAATCACAATGCAAATTCCACTTTGGACAAAAAGAAAAATATTGTTTTGTAGAACATTTATTTTAGCAACTATAAAATGTATAAGCCTCTCCCTTAAAGAGGTGAATATCGCAACAAGAGGTGACAAGGCTGTGCTTTTCATTAGGACTTTGCTATTTATTCCAACAACTGAAAGAAGGCCTAGGCCTGGACTTACCCTTCCTATTGATACAGTTCATGGGTCTCCCATGAACCAGATAACTCTGTAGGAACATCTGCCCTTCCATTCCTTCAGCATCCTGCATCTGAGCAAACAGCAGTCATGCTCTCCGTGCTACAAAGGCAGCCAGCATGTGCTTGGTCTGGAGAGTGGGGACTGGGAGAACATTGCCCACAAGGTCCAGGGAGCTGATTCCCCAAAAGCAGCCCCTTCCCCACCAACACAGGAACTTTTCCCAAATGACCTGTGTACACACACACAGTCCCCTGTATTCATGGAGCTGCAGAAAACCAGCTGTTCCTCACAGCTCTTGGTTTGCTCCTGGTTTTACTGATGTGTCACTTCACTCGTAACTGAGTTCCTCAACAACACTGGCTGAACAGCCCCTTCCTAGAGCTCAGGGTAAGAACACCTCACTTGCAGCTTTACCCACACTCACAGTGGAACAGAAAGAGCCTCAAGGGTTTGGGTCTGGCTGATAGTCCTGCAGTTAAATGTTACAGAAAATTTTCCTTGTTATAACTATAACTTATACTATTAAACCTTCACAGCTCTATACAAATTCCTAATGACATTTAAAAACAGTGTATAAAATCACCTTAAGGCATAAAGAGTTAAACAGAAATGCAGCCCACTGGAAATCTCAAAGCAGCCAATTCAAGAAAAGCTGGCCTTGAAATAAGTATGTATTTCCTGTACACATGTTAAGCTTCACTGTCATTACAAACAGTATATATAGGACAAAATGTATACTGCTCAGCATCTACTCTCTTCCATTATTACCAGTCTCAATCTGAGACATGATCTGTCATGGCTACAAAGAGGAAGTGAAATGGGATATATATATCCCTCAAATAGTTTGCTGTGGGCAACCAGGTGTTGTTAAACCCTTATGTGTGCAACACTGGCAGCATTGTTCTGTAAGGGTAGGATGTGAACATGCTTCAACCTCACTGCTCTGCTCAACTTAGTAACATATGGAAGGAAGTAAGGATATGAGAGAAAAAATGTCAAAATGGCAATGATGGAAGATAGGAGAAGTTGCAATCTTGCACAGAAGAATTCCATGAATCAGCGTCCCGTCACCCAAGCAAATTATCTTGGGCAAATGACTGGAGAGTAAAAGAAAGATGGCCATGATGGCACTGTCCTGCCTAACAAAGGCTGAAACAGACCACATTGTAGGTAGGGTCAGCTCCTCTTTGTGTCCAGAAACACCCAGATAACACAGATATGCTGTTGGCTCAAAGATTCTCCTCTGAGAGCCAGCCAGAGCTGTCCAGTAACTGACTCCTTTCTCCAGAACATGAAAGGCATCTCTGCATTGCAATATATAACATGTCCAAAGTCAATTCTGAGCACCACTGGCTGTTTTATATGAACACCTTTGAGGAACGAGAAGCTGCACTACCTACTTGAATATTCAATATGTAGTTTCATAGGGGGAAAAGCTTGATAGAACAGTTTAATTTAGGTGCAATTTCCCTGATGTGGCTTGAAGTAAGGGTAGCCTAACCTCTGGCAATGATGCCTTATGGAAAAACTACCCATCGTCCCACTGCTTTTGGTTCAGCTTTCTTCTGTACTAGTGTTCTTCCCCCACCTTTCCAGCCATGCTGATCAGATCACCCCAGTACTGCTGCTCTCATTAAGCCATTTAACTTTTGTGTGAAGGAGGAACTGTAACATTAGCACAAAGCCCTGAACTCCTCCTCACTAAATCGAGTAGAACATTTGATACATTTGAAATTAAAAAGTGTGTACCAACATGGAAAAAAAAGGGAAAAACTAGCTCAAAAGTTTCTATTCACTGTTTTATAGCAAGAAAACATTTGTCAGACTTCATTATAAAGGAACAGCATAAGGAAACCAAATAAATAGTTGAATAGTTAACAGTATGCAATATAATAGTACTACACTTCCATTACATAAAAATTAAACTTTGGAACAGCATCAATATGAAAGATTTCTTAGAAAACTAGGACTCAGGCCAACATCCTCAGACCTGTACATTGCAAAAACCACTCAGTTTTGGTGCCCAGTTGGTGCCAGCTTTGTCCTCTGAGAGACTGCGTCCATTGAGAACCATGACCCATCCATACTGCTCCCTAATCCCTCTCTGCCAGGCCACATAACATGCTGTATTTTCCAAGCGTCTAAGGGAGAGTGATCAGGAAGCAGGAGGCATGAGCTGTGCTTCACTGTTTCAGAAGAAGCAGTATCTTCTTCTTCATCTGACAGCTGTATTGAACAATTGCAATTTAGCCTAAGGATGCTCTTTTTTTTCCTTAAAGCAGCAGTTATTAGAGGAACAGAAAGAAGGCAGAAATGACCTCATGATCCCAGTAAAACCCCAGCTGGTTCTGGGGGAGGCAGAATCAAGGGCTGATTAGCTGGACAAACTGTCTAACCTAACATGGTAAAGTCAGTGGAGAGAACTTCAGTAAATTCAGAGGAGCTACATCAGAATGTCATTCTTTTTTTCCCTCATCAGCACTGTGTGGCCACACTGAGCTGGATTCTATTGACACATCTCACCCAACATGGGAGGGGAAGGGAACAATCTCTGCTGGCTCACAAGTGACTGAAATAAGCAAATACATCACCCTCAGGAGCAGGATTTTACTGTGCTCCCAAATCATACATATGTCCAGTACAGATTTCTTTCCCAGTGGGGCATGTGCATCTCTGTCTGGAGAAGCTCAGCTCACTGTTCAGCTACACACCAGAGGATTTTGGGTCTTTGACCTGATGTAAACAAAGAAATACACACAGGATGATTTTGAAATCTGTACGTCAAACCAGGTGATCATATTCTCCTCTCATACAAGTTTTAGATGAGCAGATAGTTCCACTTAAGTCAGGAGGCGTTTGAGGAAAACCCAGCATTATATATTTGCATTAAATACCAAAATGTATCCTAAAATACTCCTATTGACATCTGTCACCAAAACACTTCCAGTGTCAACTTCTCAAGAACACCAGAACAATTAGCAAAAACTCTGTTACCAATCAATAACAACAACAAAAAACCAGAAATAAAAATCAAAAAACAAAAATAAGCTTATCCTCTTTGTTAAATTCCTGTCAGCCACTTGAAATTTCATCTGTTCCATGAAAATAAGAACTTGGCACATTTTTTTTGTATGCCATTTATAAACACTTTCTTTTATCTAGAACATTTATTGCATATCAGAAATTCACTTGGCTAGAATACTTTTGTTTAGTAGAAAAAACTGCCTTCCAGTTATAGCTATGAAGCTCCACACAGTTCAGTAAATGAATTCTCCTGGTATTTCCTGCAGTAATGGTTCCTCAAATTTAAATCGTTTGGAAATGGCTTTCTGCTCAGTTACTTTTTCTTTTTCTGACTGCCTACATTGTCCCAGTGTGTATGAAGCCACTACAATTAGTTCTTCTGTCACTATTGATTCTTCCTCTCCAGTCTTCTCAGTGTCTTCTGATTGTTCAGAGGCAGAATCTCCATCTTTCTGGATGGCATCACTGGTCTCCCCTTCTGTACTCTTATTCCAGGCTCTGCAAGCAGGATTATCACTTTGTTCCAACCATGGATGTTGAAGACATTCTTCAGCAGTTGCCCTGTCTCTGCAGAGTAAGTAAAGTATTAAAATAAATGTCCAAATGAATACAAAATTCAGAACCTTGCAGAAGAGATCACCAAAAATTATTCCAAGATATGACTATATTAAAGACAGATAAAATTGTAAATAAAAAAAAAAGCACTGACAGCTATCTTTTACCAAAAAAGACCAAAGCAGTTCAAGTAGATGAACTCCTAGCATTTAAAAGAAAGGAATGCATAGATCCCCAAATATGAGTCTACACTTCCATGTTGCCAACCAACCAACTTTTGAAATTTATACTTTTTATATATAGAAAAATTATCCAACTTCCACATTCTTCAAGTATTCCTACAGACAAGCAGTAGGCAATTTCAATAGCTGACATGTCCCATGAAGAACTGGTAAAGTTCCACAGAAAACACCTGTTCTGTTTGGGAGCCTGGAATTTCCAGTTTGCCACCCATTAAGAAAAGTGTACTAATGAACCAGAAAAGGAAAGGGTCTCTCCCAACCCATCCAAGATTAAGGACTCAAAGCTCAGTTCATTTAAAAGACTTCAGCAAAGTACCTGCAAGAAGAATGGGCGTAGTGTTCACCGCTACAAGCTACAGTTCACACACAGTTTTCTGAAAGTAACTTGAGTTTTAATTACTAACACTTGGACATCATTTGGAATATACAAGCTTGGATGGAAAATGAGGAATTCTCTTCTCATATACATAAAAAGTAATAGCACAATGAAATCAAAGTCCCCTTATACTTTAAGAATGAAAACACTAGAACTTGCTACATTTAATATGAAGTCAGTCTGACATATTAGCATATACAATAGTGTATTTTACTTACTCAGGTTTCTTAACGAGCAGAGTTTTGATGAAATCCACAGCAGACTCTGATACAAGGTCAAAGTCCTCTCCAGAGTAACTTACATTCATTTGAGATATATTTAAGAACGTTTCTTGTTTATCATCCCCCAAGAAAGGTGATATCCCTGTTAGCATAACATATGCCAGTACTCCAATGCTCCTAAATTAAAAGTAAAAAAAGAAAACAGTTTTTTTAGTTAGCCTTTCTTTCTTAAAAGCAAACAAACAAAAAAATCCCCAAAGAACAACCCTTTTTAGTAAAGCTATAATGACCATTAATTTGTTCAACTTACCACATATCAGTTGCTGTACTGATTGGGTCATAACTCAGAATTTCAGGAGCTATTCAGGGGGAAAAAAAAGTGGGTTTTGTTATATGCAGACAGTACATTAGAGCTAAAAAAAGTGATAATGGTCATGTGGTAAAATTTAAGATAAGCCATTTGAAGCATGACAGTCTTTTGAAATCAAGATACTTCTATTCAGGGTATTTAAGTGGTTTCTATTATTCACTGTTTTTAAGTGTAAAAATTGTCTTTCTATTACTGCCATCTTCAGAAGCCAGGCCAGTCTCCTTCCCAATTAAGGAATCTGTATACAAGTTTCTTGCAGACAAAACAGAAATAGCCAACATTGCATATTCCAGTACTGTAACCCATAACTATGAAGATATACCACACAATATATATAAATATATATATAAAAAATATATATTCTCAGGTATATTTTCAAGGTCTGGAGTGGTTTGGGCTTTTTTTTTTTTAAAAAGAGAAGACCTACACTGGTTAAGATATTGTATTCAGAGACTGAGTATGTGAATTTAAACTTTTAATCCAAGTAATACTTGTTATGACTGCTGGTAAGACTCATCTAAAGTGTGTCTTCATCTTCAAGCACACAATGATAGTTCATTAAACTGGCAAGACTTGCCAGTTCTATCTTTGGCAGCAGTATCACGTCCAAGTAATAACTCGATCTTGCGACTTGATCTTGTAACTACACAGCCAGGCTGGCATGCTCCAAATCCTCTTTTCACTCTCCAGAAGCCTGGACTATTCATCACTCCTATAGTAACAACTTACCTACATATTCTGGAGTTCCCATGATTTCTCTTAGTTCCTCACTGCTCTTCATTATTCTGGAAAGGCCAAAATCTACTATCTTAATGTCTCCCAGAGGAGACTTACTGGTTAGCAGAATATTTTGGGGCTGAAAAACAAGAGGAGGAGACTTTTGGGATCACCAAAAAAACCGAATGTCTTTAACATCATATTGCATAATTATTTTAGGCCATGAACAACAACAGTGCCTCCTATAACAAGTATGATATCCTGGATCATTTATCTCTTTCCCCCAAGGTGATTTTGAAGAGACACGTAGGCTAAAAGGAATGGCAGGATTATAAATTTAGAATGGAGAATCAAATCTTTGTTAGCTTAGAACACAATGGAAATACATGCCAACAGCTGTCACTAAACAGTAGCAGGTAAGTACCTCCACATTTGTACCTCTCTAGTTCTTTGTATCACCTTTTTTACTCCTCTTGCTCCTTGATACTTCCAATAGATGGTGTAAAATACCTCCCTTTGAAGGTGGTCCAAAAATCACCCAGTCATTTTAAAAACCTTGAACACACAACTATTTTGACTGCACCTGTTTAAAGGTCTGTTGCAACCAACCTGAATCCTGTTCAAAGTACAAACAACTGTATTACAGAATACTAACTGCAGAAGAGTTTTAAAAAAATATAGCAGCCTGAGAAACAGGTTTTTACGAGCATCACCTTTGGATAAACTTGTTTGCACTGACGTCACCAGATCTTGGCTGTCTTCCTTCAAAGCACCTTTGTGGTCATTAAGAAGTTCCTTACTATTTTAAATGCTAGCTTAATTTAAAAAGGAAAAATTTTTGCAATTGAAACATATCATTGCCAAAAAAAAAAAAAAAAAGAACGTTTGACTTTCCCAACCCCCAGACCAGTGATCACACTGGGTTTTATCATTAACTTCTCCAAATGACTGTGCTGACAATTGGCACTGCATTCATGCTTCTAGTGAGCACAAGCTCCATGAAAGTGCAGAAGTCTATTGGGAACCTGGACTATCTTGCATAAGAGTGGTTGAAAAGGGAGGAGGACAAAAGAGTAAGAACAGCAAAGCAACCACTGACTGATAATCCAGATGGAGTAACACCAACATTTATACTCCTTCTCTCATCGCAGAGCTGCTCTGTCCTCCATCCCCAGAGTCACTCATGAAGACATGCTCTCACATGAATAGCCTTGCTTTTGAATACAGAAATAAACCTGGGCAAGAGGTTTATTTCATTAGCAAGAACATTTCAAAAAACTTTGGCCAGTTCTCCTCACTGCAAGACCTGAATATAGTCAAGTTTTTTGATTCCTGCAGAGTTCAACTGTTATTTGAAACTAACTCCATGATGTTGTCAATTTATTTTCTGTTTGTAAACCTACATATTAAGAATAGCTCTTTTTAAATTTTCTTTACAAATTGGGATCTGGTGGCTATAAAAAGGCTTTTGGAGGGGCACATTCTCACATTCTTTATAGTTCAGATTTGCTATTCTCTATTTGTATTAGAAAAGCAAACATCCAAAAAAGCTGACTATGCCTCCTCATTACCCTCTCAGTTGTTATTCCCAGTGAGAAATTGAGTTATGAAGAGTCAAATTAAAAGCATGAGAAAAGTATTTTTTCTCTATATTTAAATGAGGGAAAGTTTTCAATGGACAAGTTTTGTGAAAACCTTTAGCCCTGTATTTTAACATTTTAGTAGATAAAGCAGTTGCCATTTTTCTTGTCTTTTAAAAAAAATCTTATGCAAAACACACCTATGCAGAAAAAAACCCCTGTCTACAGTATGAATTGAGTCATAACTCTGAATCAATTCTTAATGAAATATCAGTAATTTTCTTATTTTAAGGAATCATTATGGGATTCTTGTGAAGTACCAGCCTAAACGCCAACACGAAACCTTAAAGAAGCCATAGCTTTGAACTCACCATAGTTTTCAGCTTGACACCATTACTCAAACTTTCAGAAAAGGAAGATAATTATTTCCTCACATCTGTAATATTGTTTCTCTTGGTTTTACTCTGTTAGAATACATCTAAGTTTGCCTAATGCCAGTCAGCCCACAGACAGGAGATTCTGGCTGGAGGCTCTACTGGTGGCCATTCTAAAAAGGGCCTTTCACTTTTACCCTCAAGCACTACTGAAATTGTTGATGAAAACCATCAAATGGCAATGTTTGAAGACCTCCGCCTCTACTGCAGCAAGGCTTAAAGGTTCCATTTAGATCCTCTTATTTCTTGTGTATTTAGTTGGTTTCAAGAAGTCACATAAAGACTAAGGACACATAATGAAGGTCAGGTTTTTAATCTAATCAATGCCTCACCTTACCTAATTTAATGAATGGTGCAGGTTATCTAATTATATAATATTCAAAAAACCTCAGATGCCTAGAAGAAAAGACAGGAATTATCAAAGAAATAGTGGTCAGAAACAGGAAAAACAGACTAGCTGAGATACCCCAGCTTCATTATGTCTAAAGATACTAAACTAGGCTGATTCTAAAAAAAGTAGAGGACCCCCATATCTTCTTCCTCAGACCCCATGCCTGCTTAAATTCTCTTCCATTCCCAACCACCGTAAGCTTTTACCTAAGACAGATTCAAGATTAAGTCAAAGAGCAAATGAGAACATAGAGAAAGGAGACTTCCCTTACTCTGCAGCTTTTAAGCACCATTAAGAGGAGATGAAAGACTCCTGACTACAATCTGTGCACACCCTGCAAATTAAATAGCATCAACACAATACTGTCAAGTGATAATTAATTTGCACTTGGTAGCATTATATTTGCCCTTCATCCAAGTCAAAACTAGACTACATAATTGTATTTTGCTATTAAAAAAAGACACATTTCAACCATCTTTCAGTAGAACCATGCTTTTGGAAAGAAATGATCAGGTGACAACCTTCCTAAGGCACATCAAAATACGCCATTTCTTTCTGCAGTGTTTAGTCTCAAGAAAAATCTTGTATCTATTCAGAGGGCAAAGAGGAGCTAAAGCAAGGTAGCTGTCAATGTCACAGATCTGGGTCATTACATTTATAATATAAATATTGAGCTGACAATTACATACGAACAACCACTTGGGTTTAAATTCTTCTGGGTGTAGAAATTTAACTTTTCTTGAAGGTGCAACATATGGAAAATTGGATGGATCTTTCCAAAGGAATTTGTAACAGATAAATGAAGTGGAAATCTTTAGAGACAGAAAGGTGAAAACTATAGTGCAAAAACCCCCCTTTTAGCAAGATTTTGTAAAATTTGCTATTGGAAACCACCTTGCATAGCAGCAGTAAATGCACAGAAGTCTTCCAAATGTCATCACAAACAAATTACTTAGTAAATTCCACTGTGCTTTAAGCTGCAAGTTAAAGTAGCATGAGATGCAGGATACAACAGAAGATGAAAACTGTGGGTTAATAAATATGTGGCTGAAGCAAGCACCCAACTTTTTGAATTCTGTCAAAAATGGGCCTATTTTAAAAGTCTTGTAAGGCATGTGAAGCAATTAATCTTTGCAAGTCATGATTTATAATTCTACCATTTCCATAATTTTTGTTTGTCAATACTCTGAAGACTTCCATAAACCTTATTTTGCAAAAGACTGATAATTTTATAAATCATGAAAGTCATCATACTGTGAGTAGGACTCCAGTTAAACACACACTGCACACTGCAGTAATGTATAAACACGTTAATTAACCTCAATCGCTACACCATTTCCTCTGCTAATGAACTTCCGTAAGGCAGCAAAACAATGCTGGATTTTCCGCCGAGAACTGCACATGCTCCATATTATGGCATAAGTTTTCTGACCAGTTGGGAAGCTTTTAAGTAAGCTTTTTATGCATTTCTTTTCTGGAGAAAATCTGTAATCAACATCCCAAGTCTACTTTTGCAAATAAGCACTGTAGTCATATAAAACACATCACATTTCCAGTTACAGATATCCAGCTGGAGATGCTAAGAAACATCACAACTATAACTACAAACAAGTACAAATATATACTGTCCACAAAAAACATTTAATTTTACATATTTTCCTTCAAGGAAATTAAATGGCCAGCCATTGAGACACTGAGTATCTTGTGGATACTGGAACTTTGAGGAATTCTAACTGCTCATTTTTAGTCTTTCTGAACACACTCTCACAACACTTAATAAAAATATTTCATTAATTCTTTTAGTATAATTATTAATATTCTGTGTGTATGACTCAATCAAAATTTTAAAGAATTCCACATATAATTTGAGTAAATGTTTAGAAAACCAGGCAGGTGACATATTTGTGTGCAAATATGATTCATCTGCATTAGTTGATGAATGGTTCATGACGTGCTAAGTTAATATATTGAGTCCATACAGCCTAATACTGGAATCTACTGGTAGCTTTATAGTAGGGCCAAAATACAGCTAAGTGTAAGTAAAGATCTCAGCAACAGGACAAACATGCAGCAGCTTACAATATACTTAGTAAATAAGAGAATGGGGCATGTAAAAAGCATTTTAAAAAATGTAATGCAAGTAACTTTTTAGACTCCCTTGCTTAGTAATAAACTATTTCAACCTCATAATGAGATAGAGTTGCATCTTCCGTATAAGTGCAGGGATGGAAGCTAAAGAAACTGGAGCTTGCTGCCCATTGGAGAGGTTAGTTCTCTGCATCCCCGTTACAACTCCCTTCTTGACCATAAGATTTCATATGATGACAACTGTACTTGTCACTTGATTTGGGTCAAAACTATTTTTCAACAAGAAAAAATACTTGTGTCAGTAAATCATGATAATTTATATACCTACAGGGTGTCAGTCAACTGTTTGGCAGCAAATGACAGACATTTAAATTAGGTTTTACAGTAACTGGGGAAAAAAAGGAAGAAAATGCTATAAATTTTACTTAACACATTAATTTACCAGTCCTGTTTGAACACTTCATTCTGAAACATTACACTTTATTCCACCAGTATCAATACCACCCTTCTTCATTAAAATTCAAGTCAATACAAAAAACAAACTTGGTTTTCAATGGCCATATAATACCCAGACATTTTTAGTGCAATGTAGAAATAAGTCAGGTCTTACCCAAAGCACTCATTTGCAATTTAAGGTGCAAGGCAAACTTTTGAAGAGATTAAATTTCACTTCATCAAATGAAGTTTATATTTAACCTAATCACAGAAACCCCCCCAACATGCTTGCAGACCTGGTGATTACTCTATCCCAAAAGTTTAATTTTATCATTCAAGGTATAATTAGGTAAAATTGTGTTAATTACAAATTGGTGTTATTGTGACATAAGCAAGAAAGTCAACAGATGAGAAATCAATAAGAAAAATACAGTACCAATCTTACCTTTAAGTCAAGATGAACAACATTGTTTCTGTGCAAGAATGAAACACCTTCTAATATCTGCTTCATAAGTCTCTTAACATCTTTTTCTTTGAAGGCCTCCTCTCTTTCAGCCACACACTGGTCAAAGATTTCACCTCCAGCAGCACTGTGGACAGCAGGAATATAGTTAGTTCTAACTAAATTATAGCACCCCTTTGGCTCTACTCACACTTTATTTTTGTATAGGCAATATCAGCAGGAGGTATAATCCAATCATGATATTTTCAGTTATTAGGCATTTGGCAAGGTTTTACAGCCTTGGAAGTCTTTTCTGCAGTATGGCAGCTTTGGAGAGAGCACAGATTTTAGTCATTTAGGTTAGAGAATATGAATAGTACAGAAATTTTGGGAACTACTTTTGAAACACTACTGACTTTGCTTTCAGATGAATGCCACAATTATTTGAGGACAGTGTTTTCATAAAAGTTGTGTCTTTTGTAGTTTCTATAGAACTGTGTGGAAATTTGGCCAAGGCAAATTTTAGCAAACATAGAGCAAAACCACCCCACCTCCCACCCTCCTGAAAATGCTTTGCACATACTTAAAAGAATAAATGTAAAGTCTGCAACTGAATTGTTTTGAAGTCTCTGGTATACAGGGATGCATTAAGTTTCTAAACTTCTTTCATCTAAAAATAGCTCTGAAAATTTTAGCTCTCAGCTTCCATCCTCTTTTGTCTATGTTTAAACAAATAACAGAATAACAAAAAATATAAAAATAACTAGATAGGAATAAATGTTTTTAAAGTACTCTGAAGCCACATGCAGTACCCGCTCTGTATAGCAATGGCTCTAGATAACTAAAATTGTTCTACAATATAAACCTGTAGCATCAAAAGCAAGATAAACTGAACAGAATCTCCATCTTAAAATAAGAATGGGCATAAGAATGTTAGAATGGGGCCACTTTGCATATGGATTGTTGAACTCCTACTATGAAATCAGCACACACACCCTTTGTTCTGCATGAGATTCTATAATCACCCGTTAGGGAAAGGTGGTGAAACCCTCAAGGGCAGAATCCTCTCCAGTTACACCAAACTGACATGTAAAAATTACTTTGCATGATGCATACCCACCTACTCTGCCTCTGCTTGCTTTTTTCCAATGAATTGTACTCCCTAGGCTGTCCTGAAGACAGCCAGGCACATTCAACATGAATGTAACAGCAAATGAGAGTTATACAAAAATGGTGCATTTCAACTGCGTACCCCCAGAAAAAAACCACTTAAATGTATTCAAACGTTCATTTTGCCTACACTAACTTTGCTGCTACAGTCCTAGTACTTTCTGAAAGCCTCATGCATTAAAAAAAAAGGTTTTTGCCCTCCAAGGTATTCTCACAGCTATTATTTTAAATTTTCCCTGCAGATGGTCTTAAAAAAAAATAAAAGAAGGTTAAATCATACCCTTTTCTAAAGAGTTTTAAACTTTTAAACTTCTGTTCTATATGGTGGCTGCTGGCTAGATGGTACAGCAGTACAATTTGATTAATTAAACTAAGATTTTCTTTCAGAAAAACCATCTATTAAATAATTATTTTTCTTCTTTATGTACCAAGAGATAGAGCTCAATAATAAAATGAGTTTTTCAAGGGATTATTAATACTATAATTCTTTTTGAAAAATTTCATATGCCTGACACTGTCACATTTTTCTTCAGTCCATTTTTATTTCATTCATGAAAATAGTAATATTTCAGTTTAGAACAGGACTCAAATATTAATGACTTTTTAAAAATGAACATCAGCTAGTGTATTCTAATATCCTAAGCCAAATTCCTTGAAAAAGCAACATCACTTGGATTTTCCAGATAGGAATAGAAAAATATCTACTGCAACCCATAAATTGTACTTTCTGCCTTAAGAATGCCATAATATGTTACTTGAAGAGCGATTTAATTCCTTGTAGCAGTGAATTATAGTGCACATAGAGCGATAAGATCTACTACCAAAATTACTAACACAGTGTGTTTTATAGCAATAACCCTGGGATTTTGCTGGTAAAGCTCTGCCACTTCAAATAAGGAAAATATACTTCTGTTATTTAATTCTGTGAAATAGGATTTATACCCAAAACATGGGATCACACTTGACATTTAATAGACCCAGCTGAAAAAACAGTGGAAATTGAGGGTGGGGGGCCTTATAAAGCCCTGCTTGCTATATGTCTACTTGGTAGGCATCTGTTACAATTTGTTTATTAGTGTAACTTAATTAAAACTGAGATAGACACCAATGCTAAAATGTAAGCTACCTAGAATTTTAATATTACACCGAAAGAATTCTGAATTATAGGTGTTAGAAGTCATGCAATAAAAGCTGAAGTAATGTGCCATCAGTGAAATCAAGAGACAGTGCTACCAACATGAGAGCAGAAAACCCTTGATCCAGACACTTTCTTTAAAAAGGAAAAAAAAATTAAGTCTCTCCCTATACTTCTGAAGATGCCTAGGTTCATCAGCATTTTTAAGAGTGAGACATGCAAATACAACCCTCACACATGCACACCCACTTCATAACTTACGAGACACTGCCATTCTCAGCTACCATAGACACTTGGCTCTACAAAATAGTTTCACATGGGAAGGTGACTTCCCATGCAGTGTTTTGTTTTTTGATCTTAGCTTTGCTATTTAGGAGGCTGATAGAACAACTCCTTCTGGACAATTCATTTTGTCCAAAGAATACCACATTCAAACCAGTAACCCTTTACAAGAACACATGGAAATTTGACACTGCAAGACCATTTTGTGTATTGTTGCCATGGAGAGAGCTTAATGAATTCCCTTAAGCAAAACAGTCAGGGAGCTGTGAGCCAAGCCAGTCACAAGTGGTTGGAAGCACAATGCAAAAAATTAACTCCAAAAAGATCCTCCTGCACACCTATTCCAAGTTTTACCAAGCTCCTTAAAAATACTTTCAACTCAGCTATTTTATATTCCTCAGCTAGATTTCAGGGGGAAAAAAATCTAACCATAGAAGGGCTCAAAATACCTGCTAAGAGAGTATCACAGGCATGTTACTGTTATGATTTCTGTATATATGCAGACCAGGAGTTGTCTAGTGTTAATAATATTTACCCATTTTTCATTAAATTGTATTTTTTCTAATTGTCATTATGAAATAACTTAGGAAATGACTGGGCCAGTCACAAAAAACTCTTAGGGGATAAAAGCAAAGAATTATCCTTAGGACAACAAGGTTTTTAGGAAAACAAGCCATCTTAATCTGAAAAAAAAATTTGATAAGGATATATTTAATGGAAAAACATTCTGAAATCCAGTTTTTTTAGAATGCATTATTTCTCTAGTACACTCTCCCTTAGCTAAGTACTGAAAAAATTGTGAGAAAAAGAAGGCTTTCTGAACTTGAAAGCTATGGCAACCATAATTCTTTAGCTATTTTAATTTACTTATGAAAGTACTGTTGTGCCATTCATTTCTCTTGTCTCAAGTAAAATCCAACTACTCTTCATCAATGAAAAGCATGCTAATACTTTATTACTATTTAGCAGCATAAATGAGCTAAAAGTCATTTGGAAGTCTAGAGAACTAATCTTTGTTACAATTATGTTGACTTTAGATTAAATGGAGACTACTTATCTTCCTTGAAATATATCTTAACAATGAACTATATGAAATTCAGCACTGAACTTCTTTCAAGCACACTTAGGAGACACTAACACAGTCATTTAACTTATCATTAGAAAAAGATTGAGCAAACCTATTTCAGGGCACCTGAAGAAATGAACCATTCCCCCAGCTTTAATGGATCAGACATTAAGTTACTGTTCTGAAGAATGCAGAAGTACAAATCACCAGAGTACAAGTATGTAGACCAATTCCTAAAATACACTTGATTTCAATGCTGAGTTATATACATTCTGCAATGGACCAAATGGACAAAAATTTACTTCCTCAGTCTTCAAGTCTGTCAAAAGTCTTTCTTGAAAGAGTTATCTTTGCAAAAAAAATGGAAAGTCATCTACCTTCTGTACATGGACCTTACAGTACAAGCTGTTCATACCACAGTGGTTGTAACACTACCAGCAAAGTTTCATGCTCACTGCTGCTGACAGCCATACCTCTTTCCTTGGCTAGGCTATTGGATAGTAAGTGCACTTACTGGTAATTTTTCCAGTGTAAGGCAATGTAATGTTCCTAAAGCCTGAGAAAATTACAAATGCGTATCTGATGAGAGGACATGGGAAGAGAAGCATCCAAATACATAAAATTGTAGATACTGGTCTTAAATGTTGTCAGTTCTCAGACAAATGCTTTTGGTTTATTTGCCTTCACTTTTCCAATCAGGCAGCCCAAGAACTGAATGAAACAAAAACAAAGGTAACTAAGACCATTCAAGAAGTTTTCCCTTAAAATGTTTTTAGACTTCCAGTCTTGATTTGAGACTGCTAACTAGAATGACTCCGCTTGCTACTCAGACAAGATGCAAACATTGGAGCAGCAGTTATTTGTGATTACAGTGGGTTTGCTTCAAGTTCAGTCTGTTGAATCCTATGCCAAATGGATCACTTCCTGCCAGCAGACTCTTATTTTAACCAGTCACACCTCCAGTAAGGAGGACAATAAATCATGTCCAAGACTATATAAGTCCATTACATTATCCAGGTCCAAATAACAGGTGAAAAACCACTTCATCCAGCACATCAAATATATACTAACTGTGTCTTCAGGATGAGACAACTTCTTCCTCTTTTTAAAGTAAGCGTAACAGAAGTCTACTGTATTTACACAAGGCTCTGGCTCAGCTCACAGACTCTTCATAACAAAATATTAATGATGAAGATTTTTGAAGCTTCACTTACAGGTTTCTATACATCTGACCCACTAATTACCCACTAGTATCATCCATCCCTTCCCCAGATGTGTAAAAACATGGTGATGAACACTTATGAAAAAGACCAGTTCTTAAGCATCAGATGCTCTACTGCTCTTTCTTTCAAAATAAATGGGAAGATGACAGGTAGATTGCATACAGATATCAAGTCAAAAGTTGCCAAATTTGCTTTTTCTTTTTATACCTGATACGTCAAGTTTCCCAGACTATCTGCACCTTCTTCAGCAAAATTCCAGGTTCTTTTCATTCCGTTTTCAGTGATATACAGAAACATAACTGACCCACAGATTAATTCCAGGCTTTTCTGTTAACCCTTCAGACTTACATAGCCCTTAAATTCTGACTTAAATACCCTGATGGAGGTCTTATGACAACAAACCAAAGTCAGAGACTGTTGTGAGGGTGGCTGCAGACAGCCCCAATTTGCTATGCTACAGCTGAAGCCAAAACTGTAATGCCTCCTTGCTTCCCACTGCTCAACACTTAATATTAACATGGCCAATTTAAAGTTAGTTTTCTCTCAAAAATCGATAGTGCTTGAAAGACAACCCTCCATGTAACATTAATATTTATCTTCCTGAAAGCAAAATATTTCCTGAAGGCAAAACCCTCAGCCCTTAAGAAAGTTTTTACATCAAGACAAGAAACTTTAAAATCTCCACTGATGAAGTTAGTGGCCAAGATTAAGTATTTGTTTCACTTCTTCAGGAGATAAAGATCTGCCACAAAGACCATCAAGCTTAATAGAAACTAAATGCCCTAGAGAAGCTTGCAGTCTGGGTATGTTCTTTAATCCTCTGCATACAGAATGCCAGAAATTCACTAACATTCATACCTGTTTTGTTGCAACATGTCTTTGGAACACTAAAGAAGCATCCAGACATACTTGCTGAAGTCAGGGAAAGACTGTTTTTGTAATTTACAACTCCAGCACACAGCTATTTATCTGAAATAAGGTATGACTGTTTGATGCATATAAACCCAGTAATTTTGCTAATTACTTAACAACCTAGTTAATACTTCATATTAAAAGAGTTTTGCAACTGTAAGAAAATTGAGTTCTAAAAGAAAACTAGGAATTTTGCATTGAAATTATCACAAAACTCATTGCTCATTTAGATTCCACTGCTCATATTAAAACCTTTAGGATCTAGAAAATGCAATTGTATTTGAGTTTAAATTTCTGCTAGTATTTAAAGCAGGTATTTATGAGTCTTCAGTAGCAGCAGTTAAAACCCCAGAAGCTCTGTCACACCTAAGTATTATAAAATATATTTGAATATTTCATATATTATGACATCATTAAGGGCACAATGAAGTTTAAAAAATGTATTCTAGAAGGAATTTTGCTTTAGGAGACACGGTCTCATTCCATTTCACCGAACTTTGAAGATACAGTTTCTTTTGACTTCTAAACAAGATGTGATTGGTACACAAGATTTCTTAACATTTCTTTTTGCTATCAAGTAAGAGAAGAGTTGCACAAACTAGATTTATCTTAACAAACAAGTCACTTCTGAACTATTGAGCCTCACTGTTCCTCTCTTATTTATTTAAAATCCATAGAACTTGACAAGAATTTAGAGTTCAGTAGCAACAAGCATTTGGCTGAATCTTGGAAGCTAGCGAGATGTCTTACAATCTAAAGCCACTGGCATTTGAGATGAACAGTCACAACAGCTGCAGGAATGCCCATCTAGACAAACTCAAGTGGAGAAAACCACACAAATGAAGAGTCAAGTCTCTTTTTGAAAGAAACTATTCTAAGTTTCAATCCTCCTCCCTTCTTTCCCCAAAAAGATACTGTTTTAGCAAGTTTTCTATTATAGAGGGTTTTAGTAGTTTCTTTTTAGCAATGATGTTGCTTTCAATACCTCTTTTGTAACTGGTAAAAAACCACAGCAGATTTCATCCCATCTTTGCCACTGTCAATGAAATAAACTTCGGTTCTTGAATAAATACTCATTTCTTCTTTCTCCTTCCTCATGCAGGGAGTGTACAGAGTTCATATCTCATTTAAGATGCTTTAACTACATAAATTATAGTTCAGCTTTGAAAGATACTACATAATTAGAGAAATTTGTTATAATCTGAAGTAGTTATGAGACTGCACATAACTTCTTGTAACCGTCATTTTCTTAGCAGTTCTTCTTGAAGTTTAGCAAGGGTAACAGGCAACCAATAATTTTTTTTTTACATCATTCACATTGATACACAGTATTTTTACATTATTATTTTTAAGTAAATACTGCAGAAAGTTATTCAGGAATTATTACTAATACTTACTATTCCAGGACTAAAATCATCTCTGTTGCGGTTTCATAAACTTCATGCAAGTTAATGACCCAAAGGTTGCATTGTGCCAGCTCAAGGACTGCAATTTCGTGGATTATTTCCATCCGACAGTCTTGGCCCTTTCTTCTTTTTCTCATGAATTTTGCTGCAAACTCTCTTTCAGTGTCTTTCTGGATACACTTCTTCACCACTGCAAATTTTCCCCTGAAATTAAATAAGAATTTAGTTTTACATGCCTTAGTGACAGCTTTAGCACTGCCTTTATAAATTAATGTTTTAGGAAACTTGAACCAAATCACTATTAGCATTTAAGATTCAATCTGACTTTAGAAAGATGCCTTGCTGAGTGATGATCCCTGTGTTCAAAACACCCCAGCCCAGAACGTAAATAATCTCCATGAAATATAAGGAATTTTAAAAAAACCCATCAATTTAAACAACAGTTTTCACAGTTTTCAAAAACATAGAGTAAACAAGCTGTGCTAGTTCCCAAGATTACATTATCCTCCAAACTTTAATTTAAAAAGCTGGCAAAATCAAAATATACAAATGAGCAATTTATGCTTTCTCTGACTACCCCACAGTAACCCAGTTACTGTGTTCTGAAGTATCCCACCATATCCATGGTAAGAGCACCCTCATTGAATCCTGCTCCATTTGCCATCAAATACCCATACTCTGCATTTTTCAAGATGGTATTTTCACCATGGCATGTGTCAAATGATAACAGCTGGAATTTTTTGATTACTAGTTCTCAAAACCCCCTACTTATACAGTGAGACTAAGAATAAGGAACCTGGATAATGCAAACACAATGAAGCAGCTTGACTAAAATCAAGATCTGTAGCAAGATTTCTGCAGCCATGCCAAGGTGAGTAGGAGCACCGAGAGCAGAGAGAGTTGAGCACCGTGCTTAGCCCACATTAATGAGCGTCACCTCGGCAGAACACACACCTGATGATGCACCAGTCAGCTCAAACCACACTGCAGCGCTTGCGTCACACCTCTTCCCCCACAGCACTCTGGCACAAGTGGCTGCTTTTAACTTCCCTGCAAGTCCCACACCACCTGCTCCACTCACTTCCATTCACACAGTGCTGATTTTTAGACTAAAAAGGTATTTTAATTAATACCTTTCACTAATGCAATGATGAATTCTCACACTTTGAAGTACAGTAACCTTACTTTAGCTCTTACCATAGAGGTACAATGATCATCAAAACTACCTTTTTATGTAAACATTTTCTTATAAAGCTGCAGGAATAGCTTTGAGATCTTTATTTTGGTCCTTTACTTACTGCAGGGTTGCTGAAACCAAAATAAAAGTCCTCATCTATTTTGGAATACAATTACTATGGGTTTTGCCTCTCCTACCTCCAACTGAAGTTCACAGAATTAACTACTTCAGCTTGTGTCAAAGATTTCATTCTCCCAGTCTACTGGCAGAAGACTGTTATCCATGAAATATAACTGCTAAACAAAGTTGTGGTCGGCTTGCTTTTAATAAGCATTTGTTTCAAAATCACACAGTCTAAATGAATCAAGTCAATAAGTACCCACAAAGTGGGTATTTGCTAGGCAATCTCAATAAAATAATTGGACTTGTAACCACTGATACAGCCACAGTTATTCCTCTAGGAATACTATTTTGCATAAGCACATTATCTACAGCACAATATGTATGAAGACGAGATCACAGCACAGTCCAGATGTCTGGTGAAGGTAGACAAACAGCAAGAATATGCTTTCAACGTCTTGAACCTAACTTTTTGGGAAAATGTTCTTAATTACTAATACATACATGAAGACAAAACTACTGAAGTTTGTAAAGGCATGAAGATAATTTTGTAGCACAAAATTTATGTACAATAGAAAGCTATGCATCTATCAGAATTGTTAATACACTTGTTCAAGTTCTCAGCACCAAAAAACATCTCAAGAAAAAAATCAACCGGTAAGTACATTGTCAAAAAACAACATATAAAAATAAATTGAGAAGCCCTTTAACAGCAAGTTATTTAAACACCTGATAGATACTAAGCCTTACACCCATAAATCTAGGTCCCTGCCAGGGTTCAACCTTCCCTGTTTTCCTTGTATAGTCTCTGAATGCACTGCGTACTTCCTCTTGAATGCTGCCTTAGTGCAGTCAAAAGCTTTCAATTCTAGCACCAGGAAGGACCTAGAGAAAGTGGCTTAAAAAAGTTTGAAATCTCTATAATACAAATTTCAAGTACCATGCTATTTTGAATTACATACAGAATCTATCTGGAAACAAGTTAATTAGCCTAATGAGTACCGATGTTGCGATTCACTGCGCATTAGTCACTATGGAAATAAAACAGGATTCATGGAGCAGCAAGAAATGGCAAGAGCCACCACTGTGTGTGGCCACGTATGTCCTGTTCAGCTGAGCTGGCCAGAAGTCTGATAGGTGACATCATTCAAAGGACAGGTTACACGGGAGTTCAGACGGCTGACAAATACTAATTCTAAATTGTTTCAGACCAAGAATCCTGTCCAAGATTGCTTTTGGTTATGCCTATAATTAGAGCTATTATAACTACTGCATGTTAGAACTCATCTTTTCTGAATATGATCCCCAAAAAGATCAAACTTGACAAACCTGATGTTTATAACCAGTAGAACTAATTACTGTGCAGTGATCTAGATTCATGTCTGAGAAAATTTCAGAGCGAAGATCCAAAGATAGCATCCACTATATGGTTACACCAACAGATAAATTTTAAATAATTTCTTTTTGATTGAGACAGAATAGTAGATAAGACATATAAAACCAAGCATTCTTATGAAGTATACATTGCATACATTTCATATTCGCTTTTCTTAAAGTCCTGCTTTTCAGAACTTATTATAAAAAAGTATATAAAATAGTGTTAGATCACATCATTGCTGCTTCAGTGTATTGAGAAGAACCAGCAGCGAGACCGTTGATGGAAGGAAGA
Organism: Onychostruthus taczanowskii; assembly: GCF_017590055.1. NCBI lineage: Eukaryota > Metazoa > Chordata > Aves > Passeriformes > Passeridae > Onychostruthus > Onychostruthus taczanowskii. The sequence goes on along the minus strand of NW_024506773.1, from coordinate 91,848 downwards.
AGAATTTTGATATAAAAATCTTAATGCGCATTTGTCAAGTTGAAAACAGACCACAGACATCCAATCACAAATAAAAATGCTTTGGAGGGAGACAAGAATAGGAAACTTAAATAGTTCTCAGTCCTCACAAGAGTCTCATTCAAGAATTATGATTTAAGATAAATCATATCTAATTACAAAGAAGCTCAATGTCACCTTTTCAGATTGCCAACAGAATTTGCATTGTTTCATTAGGCACACATTATAGCTCAAAGGAAAATTGTCAAATCACAAATCAAATGTCAAATCAGATAAACAGCAATATTTATGTCACACCAATTAATTTTTGTTGTCCTAGGATCAGAACAGAGAACTAACCTTACTAATTTAATTATAACATATAAAAATAACTAAGCTTAACTAAATATTTAAAAATAACTAACCTTATTTTTAAAGTGACCTATAAAACTCTGTCACTGTAACAAACGCAGAAATAACTTCTTTCTGTGAAGATGTTTACTTTTATAAAGTTCAGAAAAAAACTTTTCTGAGATCCACAATACTATATGCAGTTTATAATGTAACTCATATCAAACATTTCTTCTGAATTGTGGGTTTTTTCCCCCGACAATTTTGGACTTCCAAACAACAAAGTGCAGGGATTACATTTCTGATGTTCATGAATAATTTACTCACATAAATTTATTCTCAAATGGCAAAACCAACTACTTGCAACTCTTGATTTTCACCTCTTTTCCACTTTTGCTTAGTTCCACAGCTATTTCACCCCAGCTACTCCACCCAATGTGCTAACTGCAGAGAGCAGCTGAGGACAGCAGTGTCATGGCACAAAATGGTACAAGTGTCATGTACTGCTAAGACACACATCACTGAAAGCTACCTAAGAAATAAGAGTTCATGCCAGAATTGTTCTTTTGCGGGGGGAAAAAAATCAACAGCCATATCACTAGTCAGGAACAAAGAACATTTCACACTCCTTGAATGATTACAATATTTCTTATTCTTACCTTTGGGTGGAGAATGAGCTTATATGCTTTAAGAAAAAACAGGGAATGAGAAGAAAAAACAGAATTGCATTGGACATATTTACATGTGTGCACACATTTTGCTAGAAGATAATTTTATTGTGGATCAATCATTTAAGGTGATCATTACCTTCCAGAAGAAGGACAGACCCGTCAACTTATCCCTTCCTCTAACCCAGCTCTAGAATCAAGAGTATTATTTTCTGTACACAAATGATGACTTACAATATGTGCATAGCTTGTTTCACATAAAAAAAGGAGTGCAACATTCCATCAACAAACTAAAGAATTAATAGTCTAGTAATACTTTGTCTGCAATTAGGAGGTTTTTTTCCTCTAAGGAAACAAGCAAAGCAACTAAATATAATTATAGCAGACCCCTTAAGGAAGCTCTTGGTAGTAAAAAATTTATTGTTCCCCATTTTACAGTACAATTATAGCTTAAGCACAAATGGTAAGGAGAAGAGTTAAGCAATTGGTGTCTTGTCCTCCACAAAGGTGACACTGCTTCAAACTAACCTAACTCAAGCTAGCACTGTCTGAAAACATTTAAATCTCAGTGACGTGATGACAAGTGGCACCCTTAAAACAATCATCAGAGGTAGTTTGATTTCAAACCTCATGCAAGTTCAGATTTGTGTGAGAATATTGTGATTCTGAGGACAGTAAAATTATTAAGGCTGTGAATACTGGACCAAAATGTCATATATGAAATAATTTCATTTAAAAACTTTTATTTCCATGTCATGTTAAGGAACTTGCAATAATTTCCTTTCCTGAGTGGCCATTATAACAAAGGTTTTGATATTTTTCCCAAGTGAACCTGGCTTTCCCAACAGCTGTGTTTCAACAGACTTGCAAATGCCTGTTCAGCTACTGAACGAGGCAACACCTTCAGAAGCACATAACCTCTACATTCTGAAAGCAGTTTTTTCTCTTGTGAGCAGAACTAATGAAGCCTGACTTCCCACGGTGTCCCTCTGGTGACAGTGTGATCAAGTTCCCCCTAGATTCATCCATGCCTTTCAGGACTGCTTCCCCCAGAATTTTTGCTCCCTAACGTGCCACATGGGGCCAGAGCCCTGGTACCACTCCTCCCAGCATCACCAGAACTACAATGCCTTAACATTTTGCCATGTTCCACTTCCTTCCCACCTCCTCCAAACACAGGAGCCCAGAGAACACAAAACAGGGGCTCCAAGTGCTCTGGGATATTCAAGATACATGTGTTGACTGACAGAATGGGAGGCCAAAGACTGCACAAACCTGCTGAGTTCATGCAGCAGCCCTGATCACAGCAAAGGTGAAAGACCTACTTGCTTCTTTCTCCACGCTCTCAGGTTTAAGCACAATCCAGACAAATGTTGTTATTGTCAAACCTACCTAAAATTCAGCTTTCAAACTGTTTTTCTAATTCTGGGAAATGGGATGGACAAATACGGAGTGTATAAACCTTTCTCTACCAAATCTTAATGATAAAATAGATTATGTTGTGTGCACAAGGACTGCTTTTAATAGGAGACAAAAACCTGCCATACCTGGCTGCTACTTTGTTCTTTGTAAAGATAAACGCTACCCATAAAGAGAGAATTACATAATTTATGAACACACAAAAGTGAAACAATTTGTGCTAATAAATCATCAATAAAATCATAAGTGGCAGAGAGACTTTCCACCTTGGCAAAAAATAGTCTTTAATGGGAGTATTTGAGCTGAAATATCTGCTTTTTAAAAAACAAAATTTAAAACTGTTGAATAAAAAACCAAGCACATGCATTCAAATGTAGAGATTTCTATATTCTAAAAGAGAAGATAGTGAAAATACTCATGAAGTTGAGGAGAGATAGCCTGAACCAAAAATATGTACAACTGTTGCTCAAAACCACGACAAACACTTAGAACTGCCACTTAACTCATTTTAACTACTGGTGCAAAATCACAGCCTTCACGTGAAGGTCATCCTTAAAATATTAAAAAAATATTCCACGCAAAAGTCCATGCTGCTATTTACTTGTTTAAACTGCAGACTAAGACTTGAAGCAGTAGTTAATTCTTTTTCTTAGGGTAAAGCAAATCATCTGAGTTGTACTTTTTTGTTCCAGAAAGAACCTTCATGTATTTCATGCTCTGATTAGGCCAGTGACTATCACCCAGCTCTGAAGGAAATGCTCATTCTATGGAAAAACTGCAAAATATTTTCTGAAGTCATGTGAACTTCAAATAAAATAAAATAAAATTAAAAAAAAACAAACACACAAACCGAAACAGCAGTGATACCAGGACATGTGATGCCTTTTGGACTGTTTTTTAGAATTTAGGCTGATTTGTAGCCTATGTTTAGTTAGCTTCAGTTTCCAGGCCTTGGACATTGTGGTCACAACAATCCACAAAAAGTTTTCTCATTCCATGGGATGTTTCTCCCACCTGCTTACCATGTGAATGCTTTAGACCACTATATTTAAACAGGTATTATTCTACTGGTACATCAGAGTTATTAAGTGAGCATTAAGCTAACACCTAGGCAGCCTAAATATTTGTTACAGGTACCTACAGCATCTGCATTTGCCTTGAAACTCCTCCTTAGCTCCAAAGGGGTTGATTTTGCCACTGTATAAACTGAGGTACACAAGGAGCATAACTTGCAATAGAACATACATTGAGGAGGATATCTTTCCATATATCTGGTGGTATTCCATCTAATCTTTTTTATTGAAACAGTCCTTGGATGAAGCACTATCATTCTTTTAATAGGAAGTGACAGAATTTCAGACAAAAGTATTGGTTAAGTGGTGCTGAAATTATATATATATGTAGTTCCCAAGATGCAGAAACCTTTTAATGAGACTTTTTGCCCTAAAACTTGCATTCTATCAGTCATGTGTTGAAATGATACATGGACTAAATCTTACATGTGGAATCACTTCCAAACCCAAGATTTTAATTCCTTGAAAAGTTCCACCATTAGATTACTCTCAAGCATATGTTATTCCAACGGAGTGTAAAAATTGTTTTTCCACGTCACAGCTTACAAAGCTCGAGAAAATAATAAATACTTTCAGAAGGAAAAAAAAAAAAAAAAAAAAAAGAGAGGCAGGTTTTTCTTCTCCAATGAAAATCTAGACCAATATCCACTACTCCACACGGCCTCCCAGGGAACCACAGCATCTTCCCAGCCAGATCTACAAGGCTGAGGAGCCGAGGATGACTTCTTCAGCAGGAGGGACAGACAGCTGCGGGGTACAGCTGCCTCCCAGCACCCTCTTCCAGCCGAGCCAACGCCACGGACACGCCCTCGGAGCTCCCTCAGCTGCCCTCAGCGCGGGCAGAGCTCCGGATGCCGCCGGACGCGGCTCTACCCCGGCAGGGACCCCCAAGGGTGGGAAGCCACAACCCCCGGCCCCGCTCCTTCCCCCGCCGTCCGGGCAGCGGAGGCAGCGCTCACCTGCCGAGCTCCCGGCCGGGGCTCAGGCTGTACCGTTCCTGGAAGGGCTCCGTGCGGATGGGCGTACGGATCTCCGCCAGCAGCCCGCCCCGCCGCCGGGATCGCCCGGCCGCGGGCTGAGGTGGCGGCGGCCGGTCACCGCGGGAGCGACCGGGCTGCGGCTTCTCGTCGGGGCTCATGGCGCGGGGCTTCTCCCTCGGCAGGGGGACGCCGACGCCTTCGCCTTCTCCTCCCGTCTCCCTCCCGGTGCCCGTGTCCGTCCCGGCCTGCGCTCCCTCCGGGCGCTGCCGCGGGCTCGCGGAGGCTGCGGGCAGCACGCGCCGGCCGAGGGGGCGGGACGCAGCCGCGCGGCCCCGCCCCTCGCGCGCCTCTCCTCGGCGGGCGGGCCTGAGGGAGGGACGGCGGGGCAGCGCCACCTGGCGGTGGCCGCGGGGAGAGGCGGGTCAATGGCGCTGCTCGGTTTCGGCGAGGCTTAAACAAACCCCTTAAAGCCGAGGTTGTGTCTGAGGAGAGACCGGCTTGCCTCCCTTCATAACTTGGATATCTTCGTGTCACTGCAGCGGAACGATCCTCTGCCTCTATTCGGTCGCATCTGGAGCACCGTGTCCTGTTCTGGGCTCCTCAGGACAAAAGAGGTGAGGAACTGGACCGAAGAGGGTCCAGTGGATGGTGACAAAGATGATCAGAGGTCAGGAACATCTCTCTTATGAGGAGAGATTTCGGGAGCTGGGCCTATTTTAATTAGAGAGGAGAAGACAGAGAGGAGATGTAATCAATACATACAAATATGACAGAGGTGGGTGCCAAGAGGATGGTGCTGGACTCTTTTCAGTGGTCCCCAGTGACAAGATGAGGAGCAATGGCCACAAACTAAAACTCAAGAAGTTCCACTCAACATGAGGAAGAACTTCTTTACATTGAGGGTGGCAGAGAACTGGAACAGGCAGCCCAGGAAAGTCATGGTGTCTACTTCCCTGGAGACATTCAAAACCACCCTGGATGCGTTCCTGTGCAACCTGCTATAGCTGACCCTGCCTCAGTGATCTCCAGATGTCCCTTCCAACCCCAAGGAAGGACTCTGATTCTGTGATTCCCCAGCCCAGGCCCTCACTCTGTGGGCACTCAGGTGTGCCCCGAGGGCCAGCCGGGAGGGAGCCCACAAGAGGTGGAGGGCATTGGCCGTGTGGCACATTCCAGCTCAGGACACTGGGAAGCATGGCTGATGGAGGGCGAGGAGAAAAGGGGCAGCAGCAGCTCTGCATGGGGCAAATGCACCTGGGCCCACCTCATGAAGCCTCGGTCCCTGTGCTGTCTGAGGCACAAGCCTCAAGCTACATACAGCTGGGCGTGTGTAGTGCCTCTCCTCCATGCATGCCTGAGATCCAGGTGTCTGTGAGGTGTACAGGAATTGCCTCCTAATCATTGGTTTGTGCAGGCTGGTGGGAATTGCCTCATGGATTTGGCATGAGCCTAACTGGAAAAGGCTTGAGAAAAGCATGTGTTCACTTCTCAATCCCTTCACTGTCTCGATTACTTGAAGTACATGTTGAAGAGACCTGTTCTGTGTGGTTGACATTTATCAAGGCACTTCTGTGCCATGTCTCTTTTAAGGTCATGTAACCTCCTGCCAATATCCAGAACATGGAAGAGAAAAGACTATTTAGGAAACAGGCCAACACACAGGAAAGGATACAGTCCAAACCTGGATCATTGATTTGGGATGGAGTACAATTGCTGACAAGCATTGTGCTGGAATTCCCTCACTCACTTACTGCCAAATGTGATTTGCAGAAAAAGGTAGAGTCATAGAATGATTTGGATTGGAAGGGACCTTAAAGATCACCTGGTTCCAACTGCCTGCCATGGGCAGGGAGACCTCCCACTAGACCAGTTTTCTCAAAGCCCCATCCAGCCTGGCCTTGAACACTGCCAGGGATAGGGCATCCACAGCTTCTCTGGGCAACCTGTTCCAGTGTCTCACCACCCTCAGAGTAAAGAATTTCTTCATAATGTAAACATCCTTTTCGGTTTAAAACTATCCCCCCTTATCCTATCACTGTCACTGCATGCCCTTGCAAAAACTCCATTGTTCTTGTGGGGTCCCTCCAGGTACTGGAAGGCTGCAATTATGTCACCCTGGAGCCTTTTCTTTTTCAGCTTGAACAATCCCAGTTCACTTAGCCTTTCTTTGTAGGAGAGGTGGTCCATCCTGCTAATCATCTATAGTTTAGGAATAAATTCCAGAATCAATATGTCAAGTAAGAGAGGGTTAAAGCTTTTTTGTATCAATGTGCTTTCCACTCAAAAAGTTGTGAAAGTTGTAGCAGAGGCAGGATATTCCTGCTGAACATTAAATCTAGATTAAACTGAGGTTATATAATTGTTACATCTCAAAGTAGATATTAGTGGCATTTACTACAGAGAGGAGGTTTTTGCCTGACAAATACATTGGATCTTGAAAGTATGAGGTTTCAGATCAATGAAGGTATCAGATACTTAATTCTTGTGACATTTTCTACATCTTTACTTACTTTCACAATCAAATTTTTATGGGGGAACCCTGCTAAAAGTTTATGAAAATCGGTGTAATTACTGATTCTGAAATATGACCATATTTCCTCAGAATACTTTGGGATATTTAAGGTTCTCTGTCTGTACTTTAAAATAACTTCTAAGTTCTTAAATGCCTTAAAAAATCTAGCAAGTGCTTCTGTTGGGCTTAGGAAGACAGATTTGGTGCATTCTTAAAAAGAATTATCCACAGAATACAAATAGTCCTATTATCCTGAAATGACCAGGGACACCTTCAAGTCCATCAGTTGACCAACCTGTCCAACCTGACCTTGAATGTTTCCAGGGATGGGATATTTACTATCTCTCTGGGCAACATATGCCGGGGTTTTATCACACTCATTGTAGAAAACTTCTTCCTTATATTTAATCTAAAACAACCCCCATTCAGTTTAAAACCATTAGCCCTTGTCCTATTACAACAGATTCTGCTAAACTCTTTGTTCCCCATCTCTCTTTTAGCCCCCTTCAAGCACTGGAATCCTGCTCTAAGGTCTTCTCCAGGCTAAGCAACCCCACTCTCTCAGCTTGTCTTTATATGAGAAGTGCATCAGCAGCCACTTGCTGAGCCTGTGGACAGCATCCCATCCCTCAGGTGTGGCAGCTGTACCACTCAGCTTGGTGTCATTGGCACATTTGCTGAGGGTGCACTCCATCCCTTTGTCTGTGTCATTAACAAAGATATGAAATAGCACAGCTTCCAGTGTGGGCTCCTGAGTGACATCACTTGTCACAGATGTCCATTGAGACTCTGAGTCACTGACCACCACCCTCTGAATGTGACTGTCCAACCAATTCCTTGTCCACCTAACAGTCTCCCCATCAAATCCATCTCTCTCCAGTCTGGAGAGAAGGATGTTGTGGGGTGCCATGTTAAAGCATTACAGAAATCCAGATAAAAGACATCTGTAGCTCCTGCTTTTCCCACTGATGGAATCATCCCATCACAGAAGGCCACTGTGTAGGTCAGACAGGACTTGTGCTTGGTGAAGCTGTGTTGGCTGTCTGGCATCTTTTCCCACTTTGCTCTGCAGTAGCCATAGAACAGACGATGCTTTGCCTAGTAGTACCAGAATATTGCGGAGCTGATACGTGCTGTATTAATTTCAGTTGTTCCTCTAGAAAGGATAAATATAAGCTTCATGACTCACTGTAGTTTCACCTGTGTACTAACACAGCACTGATCTCAGTCTTAAATTCTGCAGCATTAGCTTATCTGTGCTATCTACACAGGGAGAAACATGCGTGCATATGAACAATGCTTATCTAGACATAAGCTAACAGACATATCTAGGCTGGTTTCTCTCATGTGTTACCTAAAAATGTATATGCTTTTTCTCTGCTGTTTGGATATTTGTCTTCAATCACTTAAATATTATTTGCTGCTGTATGTTCAATTGCACTCAGAGAGCATAGCAAAAATTAATTTCTGCTGGTACAGATAACATTAACTCTTCTACGTTTCAATATATATTTTTTTCTTTCTGGCAGTAGCACCCCGTGAATTCATTCTCATGATCTGTGTTTGGCCTGCAAGCTAAGAAGCAGGAGGTGAGGTGAAAGACACCACCACAGGTATTCTGTTAAAAACAGTGTCCCTTTAAACTTAAGTCTGCATGCACTGGAGTGATTTCTATTCTGCCCTGAAGAGGTGGATCAAAAGTATTGCATAGAGGCATAAGTTTTGTTGAGTTATATCAATCTGATTTTGATCATCTTGAACATCACAGGATGTTTCTCTTCCCAATAAAAATGTATTCAGGCAGCTCATACATGATAGAGACACCTGAAATCATCATAATCATCATAATCATCATCATAATCATAATCATCATAATAATCATCACCATAATCATCATCTATTTGTTACAGAAATATGAAATCTTACCATCAGTAGCTCAGCACATACAATTTAAGATAGTGTTCCATTTTGAATTGCTAAATTCATCCTTTCAACTTCTGTACTGGTGGAGAACCATGATCTTCTATGCCTGGAATTTCTGCAGGCTGCCGAAGTTCCATTCTGAAGTTAGTTATTCTATTAGCATTGAAGCTACTTATTTCTTGATGTGGTAGTTTTATCCGTGAGGCAACAGGAAGAGTACACGTTCCTCACCTGAAGGACTTTCCTCCTGTATTAAATGCCTCTTGTCATCGCATAACAGCTCTTACACAAGAACTCTGAGTACCCAGCACCACTGAAAAACTGCCTCCTCCTATACTTTTGCACACATGGATGTTTCTTACCAACTGTAACAAAAAGTGTTATTAATATTTTTTTCTAGTTTAAGGGAGGAAGGCATGGCTCCACTAAGTGGCAGCAGTAAGCATCATTACTGCCACCTTGCTGAATTATTTTTATATTCATGAGAGATTTAATATAAACTGGTGCTCATGTTACAATAAGATTTATTCCTCTTTTTCCTCATAGGGTTTATTTCACCATTTCTAAGACAGATGAATAAACTTGTGCTTAGGGAATCTACCAGTAACCTTTTTAAATACTCTCACAGGTTCATATTTTGCAGAAATTCTCATTTGAATATGAATTTTCATATGTTATTATAATATTAACTTACCAGTTGAAAAACACATTGCATGGGTCCCCACACACTACACTACATTGGGTGCTCCACAGATCAGTTTCACAGCTTCGCCACAGTGGCCAGGCAGTCCGAAATACTAATTCACCTTTTACAAAGTTGGTAAACTGTATTTTACAAAATCCAAGATGCCTCACTACTTATTTTATGGCTGAGTCCAGAGCACAAACTGTTTCAGTTTGTACATTTGGAGGACATTGCTGAAGCACAATGATGGTGTTCAAAAGTCATGTCATTGTCTGTACATACTATAGAGGTAGGGGTTAAACTCTAAGGTCCAGTTCTGCTAATCAATGCCCATATCACTAATGCTAAATTCCCATGCCTAAAGCAGGGAAGCTTATTTTCCATTGCCAAAGATGCCAAAGCTGTCAGTAAACATATCCTCACACACTGTAAGTATAATCATATATATAGCAATCTCTATTACTAATTTCAGTCATTCTTAAAAAGCCACTGATCGTACTTCAGTAACAAGACATACCTAAGAGGTACTGAAGTCAAATCACACCTTGTAACAAAGTTCCTAAGCAGATTCCTGCACTGCCCCAGCTGCATTTCTGAAAAGCTGTTACCTAAATAAGATTACTCCATGCGGCATGCTGGTAGGGAACCTGTATTGCTTTGTCTACAGACTGAAGCATATGAAGTGCTGAAAACAATAAAACTGGAGGATACACAGTTTATTTTTGTATGCTGTTTTGATCTTGGAAAACCAGCATTAGGAAATCACATCCAACAACACTTCTACAGTTCTTGTCTGTGGTCCATTTTGAAACTGACTGGACACATTTTTAGACTGCAGAGTATTTACAGAATTACTTTTTCCTTAAACTGGTTTATTTTGTAAGTGGAAAACAAAGATAACCCAAACCAGTCTTCTAGTTTCATATTAAAAAAATCAAAAAGTAAAATGTTCCTGAAGTGTATTACTCTTCACAAAAGGAAAGGCAAGTTACCTCAGTTTTACTATTGCTTATGATTGGCACAGAAAACTCTCCCATGCAGCCCCATTATTTTCTTGTACCATAGCAGCTAATTAATTATATGAAATCCTACATGCCAGAAATTCAGGAAAAGAAAACCCCATTAGTTACACTCTTTGTGTGTTCCAGTGACTTTTATTCTATCCAATCTCAAAGAGCTGTAACACACCATTGTAGGGATGAGCTTCTTTTACACCTCAGTTAAAACAATATAAATCTGCTTTACATCAAAACATAATACAAATAAGAATCGGGGCTCGTATTTCAGGAAGAATAACACATTGGGTATTTTTCTTCTAAATTTAGTTTCAAGAGAGTAGGAACTAAACACAGCCACACACTCTTCATCTTGATTGATCCATGAAAGGTATTTTCAGTCAAAAATTATTTTTAAGTTTACCCGAATTAAATTTAAAAAATAGTTAAAGAGTGTGTCTTTGCAGCTCAAGGAGAATTTATGATTGGAGGAGACACAGCAGATCCTTTGTGCCTTTGCTCTCTTTGGCCTCTTGTACACAGAAGAACAACAAGAGGTTGCATGTGGATTTATTGCCCTTTGTAGAAAAAACTGCTACCTTTGTATGACACTGCTACCACAGGGCAGGAAAAGATTGTTATTGATTTTTAATATCCTACAGAATTATTACGGTTTTGTTAGCATGCCAAGAAAGATGCTGGATGTACCCATGGAAGTGTCACTTTGACTGCTGCTCTATTTTAACCGAAATTCAGTAATTTTAATAGAATCGTAGAATGTTAAGGGGGTGGAATAGACCTCAAAGACCAAGTGGTCCCAACCCTCTCTGCCGTGGGCAGGAACAACTCCCACTAGACCAGATTGCTTAAGACTGTATTCAACTTGCCTTTGAATGGGTTCATAGTATCCATGGGTTCATAGAATTTGAATGGAATCACCGAATGGGTTCTGGTAAAAGGCATAGTTGCAGCCACATACACAGGTCACTGCTGCAGAAACTGACACCTCTGATGCACCCTAATGATCAGCAGCTCATCTTGCTGCTTTTTAATCAATATGGATTTTCCCTCCCTTTTTATGTGAGCAATGCATGGAAATCCAGCTTAGTACCAAAATGCCCTCTCCCTCACTCCTTCCTCACACACGTGCACAATCACACATACAGGATATGAATAAAGGCTGAGCTATGAGACCTGGATTTCTTGAACGTGTGTGTGGGTGGGTGCTACTCTTGCCACCAGCACCACCATCCCTGCTGAAGGAGAGCCAGTGCTGGGCTTCGTGGACCTGTGCTCCTCCATATGGAATGAAATGCAGTGCCAGCTCCAGAGGGAATCTCAAGAGTTCTCAGTCACACAGTTTCACATTTGTTACTGATTTGTCTTGTGCAAGATATGCTCACCACTTCTGTTGGAGTATCTTCCACGGATTTATATTTTTCCTTATAGAAACATTGCCTCATATTTAAGCTTTCCCATCCTTCCTATTGTACCACAATCCCTCATGGGGTGCCGTTTATTTAAGAAAACAGGTACGGTCAGGGAGGTGTCTGCTGACGGTGTATCTGAGGCGTGTTAATCTGTCCTGGAATGTGTTAATGAAACACGCCAGAGATATTACAGTGACGAGCAGGAGAGAAATGGGTGTGACATACTGAGATGCCAGGGCATCTTGCTATGTATTTGCTGTCAACACAGTGCAGACCCAGCATATGCTATTAAGAAATCATCCTTGCAGTTGCATTTCATCCCTATAATGCAGCAATTATACTTAGAAGCAAGGTATGTGTAAGTAGCATACACACTGCTTTTGTCCCTCTGTTTGGCCAGACATTTCCTACGGCGAGGAATAAGCTCCCATGTTCTCAAGGCAGGAAAGCATGGGGCTCTGGTCATGCAAACCTATGGAGAACCCCAAGTCTTAGACATGTGCCCTGAAAAATTGAATAAAAGCAGTGGAAGGGTCTGAATACAATAGTAGGAAAGGACATGATCCTGAAACTGCAATTTCTGAAATTAGTGGGCTTTGACAATGCCAGTTTCCACCCTCTATGAAATAGTTTATTTGCAATAGACAGTCCACACAATGCCATAACAAAGTGATTTTATTGACATTCCTCCATAGTGATATGGTTGAATAGAAAGCACAGCCTGAGTATCATGTGACATTTTTCTGTCAATAAAAGCAAAATCAGTCCAATAATGAGGACCTTTCCTGCCACTGACTTTATGTAGTCTTTAACAAAAACCATAACAGACATTTCTGTTAGATAAATTGGAAGCTGCAGGGAATTTGGCTAATGGTACAATATTTACTATACCTAGTATCTACTATCTACAGGAATCTGTTTTTCTACTGGAACAAAAGAACTACATGACTCACTAGTGAGAAAGTAACAATCCAGTCTTTTGGACCTTGTGATAACTGGAAAACCTATCCCAGATTTATTATATTGCAGTAGTTTTATCTTTTCAAAATGAACACTGAGGTACAGCAAGAATAATAAAAAAGCACCGCATTTGTTGTAGAAAGATCTGTTGGTCAGCATTTGACTGAAAGCGTTTAATCTTGACTGGGAATCCCTATTAATATTACTATGGAGACAGGGCAAATAAAATTTCAACAGAAATTAAACAGATCTCCAGTCAGATTTGTTCTTCTGAAATTCCATGGACTGTCAAAGGATTAATAGTGAAGGACTAGTTTAACCTGTCCCCTGTGCATTTATATTTTAGCTTATTTCAGTTTTGATTTGCATGTTCAAATTCAGTGTCCTATTGTTTCCAACTAGAGGTATGTCAACTATTTGTTACAGTGAAACTAGAACAACAAAACACAATCCCAACAAACACTCCCCTCCCCACAGGCCACCTCTCAGACTAGACCACGAGCTCAAACCTCAGCTACAGTTCATTCAAAAGTTCATGGGCACTTGAGCAAACTGGGTGTAAAAAGTCCCCTGTGTCAGACCTGTACAAAACTCATGATTTCTCCATTAGACATTAGATGTAGTTTGGACCACTCCTTGCCTTGTGATAGCCATGGACCTCTCTGGAACATAAAAGTCAAGTTTTGAATATGCACAGACTGAAACTGAACACTTATGTAACTTATTGCAGACTGAAGTGACAGCATTTGTAAGGTTTAGACCTGATGCTGTTAACACTAAGATACAGATGTTTATACTGGATCAAATCCTGCATTACTGATGTGGTTGAACAGTCAGTGAGACTACTTCAAGGTGGAAGACCTACTGATGATTTAAAACACCTACTTCCATTTTCTTATCTTCAGATTAATGCTAACAGGATTTCAAAACCAGAAGAACCCCTTTCCCTCCCTTTACCATTAATACCATAATGAAAATCATTTTGAGAAACGTATGGACCCTCTGAAACTGTTGCCAGTATTCATTGCTCCAATGAAAACCAGAATTCATGAAAGCTTTCATATTGCCTCTTCCATTTTCACTTGCATTTTAAAAATCTGTTGATGTTGATATTGTATCTTAATCTAGCCACCACCATATCTAGCCATCGCCAGGTTTAAAGGGAACTGAGGTGGAAGAGCTGAAAAGATTATTTCACTATAAATCTGCCCTATGGATTATCTTCTAGTCTTTCCTGTGGGAAACAATGAAACCAGAATTTCTGTAATCAGCAGTCAGTGTTTTAGAAATGAAGATGCAGACCCAGGGAGTAACAGCACTTGAACCAACAGATGAACAAGGAAGGGTATGTCTTGCATATGCACAACAACAACAAAGCAGCCAATTAATTGCATAATGGGCAGGTTAAATAACAGGCTGAGGGAGGTAGGTTCCTCCCTCTCTCCTGTGAGCACCATTCACTGCCTCACTCTGACACTTCAGATGCACGGCTTCCCCCTCACTCCAGGATGAGACTGGATTCTGCCCATGGCGTGACACAGGGAATGGAGAAACACTGTGAAGCGTTGATCCGGATATCAGAAAGATGATGTAGGAGTTTGAAAACCTATTGGGGTAGGGCATTTGGGAAGAGAGAGGGATTGGGCTGGAAGGGCAGAATGCAAGAAAAGCCACACATTGCATTTTCTTTCTCTTTGCTTTATGAAAACAGTCAACTGTCTCTATTCCTGGCCTTAGATCCAAAAAACTTTCAAGGAAATCTGCATGACTTTGTCAACTTAGAAAGCAACTTTTAAAAAATATTAGGCTATGTGCTTGAAAGGCAACTTGGATCAAGGACTTTGATGGGAAGTAGCTGGCTATGCTCTGTGTTTCCCAGAAGGTGCTTGAGATGGCATCTGCCAAACAGAATCTAGTTTAGTATGAGATGAATGCTAGAAAATGTTGTAAAGAAGAATTTCAGGAGAAAGCCTTCTGTATTTCATTTAGTGGAGCTTGATGCTGTCTCTGAAATACAAACATCTTTTATTATGCTACAAAAAATAGTTTCACTTTTTGTAATAAAATATAGTTTTAAAATACTTTAAAAAAATTAACTATACAGCATTGTAAAGATTGGATTTTTTTTTCCCCACTTTTTTATTATGTTTATGAGACAGCTCTTGATTTTCCTTGGTCAAACATGGACCAACCAGTTGGATGTTTCTTTCTTCTAATGTTGGAAGACATCCAACATTTGACATAGCACAGGTAACTTTATAACATCACCAGGAATAAATGAGGAACCATACAAGAATCACTGGATTTGTGGGCCCAGAGGTGAAGAGGCAGGAATTACATACATTGGAAGTTTTCATGTTCAGTGTCTCCTGGTGTGACTTGTCCTGATGAAATTCATGTGTACATGACAGATGCTCTGAGAAAAACATTAATTTTTCCATCTCTCCTGTGCAGTGGGCTGGTCACATGGAATCAATGCCTGAGAGCTCATTTATGGAAACACTAAACATCATTTTCAGTGTGTGGTACAATGAAGCTGTCCTGTAACTGCAGCCTCTTTTTGCAACTGTAATATTAAATAACAAGATACTAAAACATAGATTCTCAGTAAAAGCCACACAGTAAATTAGCATAAAAGTGTCTGAAATGCCACAGAAATCAAATGAAGGGGTAATTTAAGTATTTCAGATTTTTTATGTATCATTAACAAAAAAAAAAAAATTTCCTTAGAAGTATATTTTTGGGTCCATCACCTTTCAAATACCTACTGACCTAAGAATAAAAGCAGGAGAAAGATCTAAAACTCTCAGAATGCAATTTTTCAAGTGTGATGAGGTTCTGTACAACCACCATAAAAATATGTGAGAATGCAGAGTCCAATTTTTTCCTCTGGAGAGAAAACTTAAGACAAAATAGATGTGTTAGATCTTGAACTGGTCTCCTGATTTTACAGTGATCTAAAGCATAACTAATACAAAGCTACCAGTAACAAGCCCCCAAGGGAGTGTTGTACTTCATGCAAGCTGCTAAACACTATGATGTTACCTTCTCACGTACCTTCACAAATCTTGTCACTTTGTATTTCTTGCATCCTTTAACATATTTAGTGTCAGAAGATACTTTGTATCTTTGTACATTTCCCAGTTAAGACAAACACTTTCAATCTGAGATTAGTCTCTCAGATTTTGTTGGAAAACAAGGGCAGCAAAGATTAATAACTAGAATGTAATCAGAGCAGTTGTTTGACTGTAGCAGCCTCAGCAAAATCCATCCGAAAACAAGCCTACTGCTGTTTTCCTTTTTTCCCCCTGGATTCAGAGTTGGAAAGTACACCAAAGAGAAGAGGGTTATGTCTGCAGTAACAAGAGCAAGATCTTTAGTTTGGTGGTACTTAGTATGACTGGAGAGCCTTTGGGCTTCCTCCAAGAGGATGTACACCAAAATCTTAACCCCCAGAGAGTTACAGTTCCCTTCATACCTGAAAAACACCCTCATTCACTGCAGCTTCTCATTTGACAGACCCCAGACAAAAACATTCTGTCTACAACCAATCACTCTTGAGGATATGGATTATTCCACTGAACAAGAAAACAGAAACAACAGAACTGAAAACCGCCCCCAGCAACCATGGTTTAGCCCAACCTAACAGAAAATAAATGGTTTCTGACACAGGGGATGGGATTGTCTAGACTTGTCATTTAGAAAGGAACATTTTAAACATCAGGAAACAAAGATCTGGTAAACAGAACCCAAAAGTATTCATAAGAGTAGAACATTCTTCTTACTTCCCCTTTCCTTGTCATATACAATACTAAGGTAAGGGAGCCTTGTCCTTTATGCTACATAATAAAACATCCTTCTTGAGTGTGCACAACCTTGTGCTTCTTGTGTGGTAAACATTACAATGGAGATGCCCCTCCCGATAGCTCTGAAGTGCAAGTTCTCTCCAGTACTGGCAAGCAACAATCACAACAATCGCCGTTATTCTGTGCATCGCATTACAGGTTGGTGGGTTTTTTTTTACTTTTTGAAGGTCTTATCTGCACCATGTATCTGGGCCAGTTCCAGCTGATACAACTGATGTGGATCATGAGTTCATATAGAAAAATTTCAGTTTTGCTCATTGGTGTCTTTCACATGGACAATACATACAGGGAAAATAGGGATGATGATGTATTTGACCAGCTCCTAGTATTGGATTCAATGATTAAGAAGTAAGATGGGCTATGAATTGATTTAGAAGATATGGGTATATAAAAGCTTTGAATGCTTGATGAAGTTTTTTTTTTTTATTTTTTAATCAACGTAGGTGGAAGTAAACATTTATTAACATTTGGTCAAGTGTAGTGTAACTTGCATTTGTATTTTCATTGTTATTAATGGAGGTATGTAGAGATATACAGAAACCTTGAGACAGTTGTTTTTCTATTGCATACAGACTAGCAGTCCATTGGAAACAGAGGATGAAAGCATGAAGGTTAGATCGTAGAGGGTGGCAGTTCTTCATGCACGGCTTTTGTTAATCTTGATTTTTGTTTTGTTTTCAAAAATAAAAACATGGGAAACCAAGATCAAAGGATGGTGGACAGGAAAGGTGACATCATCAGCCATAAAAACACCAGAAGTGCCTGAACCCCCTCATTCAAGTCCAAAGGTGCTAGTTTCTTCAACAGCTGTCAGCAGCTTTTCATACAGCATAGAATATGAGGGGTAAGGTGGAAGATCCAAACGGTTGAAACATGTGTGTGCCCTGCAAAAAGAAAATATACTACATGTTAGGCTTAATCAAAAAAACTTGAGAAAATAAGAACTGAGAAAACTAGTACCTAATGAGACTCAAGACATTCAGGTTCATTCAAAATAAAACTTTTTAATTCCATCAAAATATGAGGTACTGAAATGTATGTGCACATGCACATGAATATGTTATATAGAAGACACAAGCTAAATATCAACATAAGATCTGATATTCCTCCTTCGGGTGTTGCAGGGATCTTGTACGGATCTTGATGGAGAAGAATGTTGGAGGTCACTGAGGAGCTGGGGTTTAGGGCCTGATAGAGAAGTTCATTGCTATAATTTTGGTTGCTTCAAGATTTTTTTTAAAAATGGCACTCATCTGTATATCCAACATGAGCTGTCAATAAGTTTTGCACTAGTGCACAAGCACAATGTGATGGAATATAGTGACAGAATGGGCTGAGCATGTGTTTGCAGTGAGGCAGGCCTGACTGCTAAAAGACCATTCAGGGATCTGCTAACTGAGGAAGGAAGGCTGCTGAAAATATTCAGCAAGTCAGCTGTTGGCCATCTGCTGCAAGTCTGGCCTTTAAATGTTATTTATTTGTAGTACCCAAGACAAAAGCAAAATATTCTCTGCAGAGCAAGCTGCAAACTTGATGACCATCTCTTTCCCCAGTTTTACCATTACATTTACCTGATCTTATATTTACATTGGCAGCATCTTCAAAAATGCCATGGATTGGGTTCCATTCGTGCCGCCACCCTGTTGTAGCTTTTCTGGCAGCAGCAATTAGATCCAGAGGCAGGCAGCACTTCACTGTGGGAGGTGCTATACAAATGTGCAGTGAAGAAACAGTCCCTGCCCCAACAGTTCAGCCATTTCAACTGACTGAGAAACTGTACAGCTCATTCAACAAATGAACAGGTGAGGGGCACATTTTCAGTAAAACTGGTTCAGTTTTTTTTCAGTCAGCTTAGAGTTTTACATGATGATAGCAATATTTCTATTTCTTCTTGCTCACTGGGATAAATGTGAATTGACAAAACTTTACAGAAGGAAATGTAGCCTCAGTGGCTAAGAATGTCTGAGGTTAAGGCCCCTGGTATTTTTAAAAGCCATGGAATTATTTTACTTTGAGCTCTTCTATCTCAAACTTTAAGTCAATGTGATTTCTCTTACACTGAAGCAGCAGAGCTATCTTGGAGAAAATGACATGAAGCCGTGCTAGTCATCTCTTAGGCCACCCACAAAGTGGGAAAGATGTAATGCTAGTAGATGGGCTGGCCTGAGACTCATAGATTCAGAGGAGGAGCTTTATCAAGCACCAGTGGTGAATCATTAAAAGCAATCAGGCAACTGAAATAGCCAGAGGCACGTAATCTTCACTGCATTACAGAATTTTAATTAGGAGAGCTTTTACCATCCTTTTCCCCCTTCTGAATGAAGATTGTTAGCTGGTTAGTCTCAGAAGAGAATACAGTAAACACAGAATTTGTGGAAATGAGCTCGGAATGCCTGCGTTAGTGAAAGAAGAATATTAATAAAGCCATTATTTAATTAATCTCTTGAAATTAAACATGGCAGCTCATGTGTATTATCCGTGAGTATCCCTGCAGTATTTATTGTTTATCTTAACAATCTTTGGCAACATAAGTTGTTTCTAAAATCCATTGACAATACCAATCAACCAGTGGAAGTTAATTAACAGAAGGATTCTCATAGTCCATTCAGAACATGTTTATCACAGGCAAGACAGCCCCATGCAGAGACAGCCAGTCTTGAGGAGGTCAGGTGCTGGGCTCCAGAATTGGAAGTGGTACAGCCATGGTGGCTCAGGTGTGAGCTCTTCTAAAGCAGTTTTGCAGAACCAGACCTCTGTATGGTACTCAACTGTGGCACATTTAACTGTTTGAGACAATAGCATCTCAGACATTGCTGCTGTGCATCCTATTGTGTGGTACAGCCGTATCCACAGCCACTGACTCTGGTGCTTACTTTCTTGCAGACATTTATCTTGACTGATCATTGTCCATCTGATTTCACATTGGTTGTGAAACAACATTGCAACACTGTTGACTTTTAGTCATCCTTGACCTAGACAAACTCAAAAAAAAGATCAAGTCTTTTTCTTACTATGAGGTTTACATATGTGGGCTCTTCTATAGAAGGTCTCAAGGAATTTATTGTGGGGAGCAAGGAAAGGAAAAAATGTTAACATGTCTACAAACACTGAAAGATTTTGCTAAACAACAATCTTGTGTTCTCCAGCTCAACAACTTCACAGAAAAAAATCCTTGCATTTCAAAGAAAGGTCATCAAATTTGAAACGAAAATAGCATTTCAGAAGTGCTATCCAGGTGAGGTTTACACTTCTACCTACTTATGGTGCAAACCACAATACATTGCTAAGGGCAAAACCTGAGCTCATATTCTGGTTTGTGAAACAAATGTGGATCTACTGCAACTCCAGTGATGCCTGTGAAGCCCACTCAATCTTCAGTAAGGATAATTATGTGCAAAACTGTCTGGTTTTCATCACATATTGTGTGATACTGCAGTACACATGGCAATTAAGAATCAGTGATACTTTCCATAATGCCCACTGTTGTCGAACTGTGCTCCATCCTCCAAAGGGGTAAATTTCTCCTGAATTATGTTTGCCTCCAACTACTGATTCCAGTGAGAGTGACTACAGTAGCCATAATCCAGGGAATATTTGCCACACATATTGGGGTGAAAACATCACATCAGTAGTGCAAGAAGTAGTCACAGCAAAGAGAAAATATTTCTTCTCTTGATTTAAGCCTCCTACCTCCTAAGCCTGCTGACATTTGGGAGGGTGTGCAGGGAATGTGAGGCCTGGAATAAGAATTACATTGTTAAGAGCTTTTATGGGAAGGATTCTGGCTTCTCCAGAAGAAAATGCAACATAAAGTAATGTAAACCAACTCTGACCCTCGTATGCCCTCATCCTCCAGTAAGTTAAGTAGTAAATGGACCACTTAAAATTTCATTCTTCCTGGCAGTCTGTCTTTATTGCTTAATATAGTTTTGGTGGGCTTGAACCTTTAATCTTGCTCATTGTTCACATTGTTCTTTTCTTTTAAGAATTCTTTCTAAAAAATTATGAGTATAAGCTTTTAAGATTTTTGCATTCTTCTTTTCTTTGTCACTTCTTTTATTCCTCATAAAGATGAGAATCCAAAGGCAGTAAAAATGGCCACAGAACCCCCTGCTATCTTAATTATAGCTTGAAACTATCTACTAAAGTAAGGCTTACATTCTAACATAATCATGCCTGCCAGGCAGAAACTGGGCAGCTCTCCTTTTCACCTTGCTTTCCTTAAATGAGCCCAAAAACCCCCCTTTATCAATCTGAGAACCCACAAGTAGCAGTTTTTGTTCCTTTTGCCTGTAAGAGGGAACACTTACATGCTGTCTGGGAATCAGTGTTAAACAGATGAATGTAGATTTGTAGCTGATACTGCTGTTGTATTGAAAAAAGATGAAAGAGAAGATGGATGGCATGTAAGGAAAGGTAAGAGACAGCAAAGTCCATGCACTCAGTCCATTGGTAAAGAAGGAAATTATGAGAATAAAATTTTTTGTAGTCACACACAATCTTCTTTTAAAAAATTGTTATATGGGATTCTGTGGTGATTAAATACTTGATCATCCAACTGAGAAGAACAGAGTTCTCTTACAAAAGATCAGATATTTACTAGCACTGTAATCTGCATCATACATAACACACACTACACTGCTGAATGAAAATCTCTTCTCATGAAAGGGTAGTTGCAGCTCAGCACTGTTGGGAAAAGTGACCTCATTGTGTCAAATGTGATTATTTGAATCCCTGGGATACACACTGAGGTCCTTACTTACTTTATACTCAAACAGGCATAATCTTGGAGCTGGCAGGAGTTTTTGCCAGGTGAGAAGTGTAACCACAAGGTGTGACAGTGGCATTTGTAGGCACCAAACACTTTTTCCAGCTGAGGATTTAAGAAGAACTGTTGCCTCCTACAGTTATAGTAGAAAACACTGCTGGTTCTTCACACAGGTCTGTTTTGGGCCAGGAGTTCTGCTCCCATGGTACCAAATGAGGCTATACTATTCCAGGTAGAAAACCAGTGGCTTTTCGTTAATGTTTGGTGGGGAACAAGAACCCATTCTTGCAGAACTGCTACTAAAACTGATTCCATTTACTAACCTACATGACACAGAAGAGGTGAAGAGAGGATTCCTGCTCCAGAAGGGGCTGTAGCTGCAAAAATTCTCCAACCATCTCTACTCTGGCAACCAGTTAAATGTGTAACACCTTCATTTTGGGACAAAGCTTTCCATATTATATAGGAAGAGTAAAACTCAACATTGATGAACAAGTGATTGAACCTGCTATTTTATATGACAAGTTATACCAGTTTGGAAGAACCCATGATGCAGATTTACACTGATCTGCAAAGGTGCCAGTCTCTTTGGAACCTGCTTTAGGGTCATTGTCTGGGATTAGAGCAGCATCTCCAAGCTGTATGGTTCCTCAACTTTCTAACATATGTGATCTTGAAAGTAAATACAGATTGGAAAAATGTGTCTGGCACATGTGCATACTCCAGAAATAAAACAGTGGTGTAATCTTACTCTTCTTAGTCTTAGATGAACATATTACAACACAATTACCCTGTTCATGCAGGGAGCTGGTAGTAATGAACAAATCCACCAATTTAGAATGAAGTTACTGGATGTTCAACCTTCCTGAAAAAGTCTTGCTTACCCTCAGTGCTTTCAGGAAGCACTCTAAGTGTCATGTATTATGGTTATTCTTTGAAAAGTGTTTCATTTTAGAAATTTACACCCTGCCTTTTTTACTGGGCTTGCCATGTTGCTGTTACAAGTGCAAACAGCACTAACCTATCCAGTTTAGGTGTTAGCACATCTCTGCTCACTGTAAGCAAATGGTAGTTGCGTGCTCCATTGCCCAAATGTAAAGGACATTTTCCTAACTACCTCATCTGGAGCAGAAGTAAGGGAACAGAGAAAGAGCCATGGACTCTCCTGATAGAGCTAAAAGTTCTAAACACTTTGTACAGCAGTTAAAGTGAAAAGGGAATTTATTGTGGGTTATTGTAAAGTTAGTTACACTCATGTCAAAGGGCTAAAAGGCTGACAGGATATAGCATATTACTTTTTTTAGCCTATAAGTCTTAAGTATGTAAATAAATCTAAATAAACATGGGCAAACCATAATCAGGTATTTAAAAAACAAGTTTTAAATAATAATAATTTAGTTGCTTAACTAAGGACTTAGGGAACTTCCCGGTTCAGCCTGTGTGTTTTATGCATTTCTTAGCACTGTGTATACTTGGCAGCACCCCATAATTTTACAAAAATGCAGGCAATAATTCATGGTGATCAAGCTGTGTTTATTTCCCATGAGCAAGTTTTGTTTCTTTTCCCCCTGGCTAAAATGAATGCAGGGCTCTAAGACTTCTAACAAGTGCTACCAACTTTCACCTAGAAAGGAGGCCTCTGTCAGGGAGAGCAACTCATTCAGAGATCAGCAGACAAACATAAAATCTCGAGGCTAACTGAATCTGAGTCAGAAGTAGTGCCTAGGTTCACAAAGAAAGTTAAACAGAGCAGAAAGGGGCCAATTACCTTTTCAGAACTTGACGGGTCAGGCCAGGGCATTTTCTGGGCATGCACCAAGGTCCACCCTCCCCTGTCACCCCTTGGCAGAGTCTGGGACTGCTGGTTGCTGACTGTCTGCAGGCAGGAATGTCCTTGGTAAGCTCCGAAACCCTTACATAGAACCTGACTATATAAATATACTGCAAAAGCAGGATCTGGACTACAAATAGCAAACTGCTGCTCTCAGGCTTTCTTTCTTTTACCACATTGCTGGCTGGAGCTCAGATGGCATGAGTCATCTCACTGACCTTACGTGTTTTCATCTCGTTTTAAATCTCAGTGCCCACATCTAGCTTCATGTAGGCTCTAGCTCCATACAATCTCCATAGAGTCCTTATGGTAGATGGACAAAAACCAAAATGTACAAGCTGTGACTCAGCTGAGCTATTTCAAAAGTCTGTGTTCAGGTGAGATGAACTGTTCCTTGAAAACACTTACTCCCATTTCCTGACTTTAGAGGGAATCCACATAAGATGTCAGCTCTGAACGCCTTCTGATACAGTGCCTTGGCTCCAGTTTCTGCATCTCCCACTGCATAAACACGGGCTTGAGCAGGCTTGGACAGAGAGGGTGACCAGATTTGGACTTTGCTTTTCCAGAGGACTTGAGGCGTTTGCTCAAGTCCATGTTTTATGATATGTTTCTGGGCAAACAACACGGAGAGCAAGTGATGAGAAAACTGGACCAGACCCTTTATTAATTGATTGACTTATATCTGCGAGATCTATGAGATGAAATTTTTGCTCTGTGCCATAAAAGTGGTCTCTTTTGCAGTGTAGCTGAAAGCAAATGATAAGAGCAAGAAGAAAGCATCCTTTGGAGGGCAAATGTGATATAAAATGGCCACTGTTGCAAAAGTATCTCAGAGGCATTGAAACGCTCTGTAATCCCAGTGGGGCAGAGCCTCAGGCAACTGTCAGGACATTCAAGAAAAGGTGACTCACTTCAGTAGGGAAGAACGAGTGCTGGTCACCCATAAAGTGGTAAAGCAGAACTCAAAGCTGAAACCATTAGTGGCTGTGCCATCACTCTCTTGGGTGGCCTGAGGCAAGTCCAGCCCTTTGTGCCCCTGCCCCTTTGTTCTGAAAAGGAAGATGACCCCTCCTTTGGGAATCACTGACAAGTCTGTTGATTTTGTATGACATTATAGCTCATTTGCTCCTAGCTGGCTGACTGAACTAGATGCAACAAATTGGATATTGTCACCACATGGTCTGAAGTTCTGTCACTCAGCTTCTTCATTACAAAAAAGTGGGACCATCAGAATAAATGAAGGGATTACACTCAGGTCTCTAGCCAAAACTCAGAGACAGATTTTGGCTTTCGTGTCTCTCTGTAAATGCACAAGTATTTTTACTAGCAGTTCGGAAGTAAAGGGAACAGAATCAGTTGACAGGCTCCTGCTGATCTGAATCTGTTTCAGAATCAAAATAAGAGAACCTGTGGAAATCATAATCTTAACCATTTCCAAAGATTCCAAGTAGTTTGAATTGAGCCTGCAAATCAAAAAGACAGAAAAAGAAAACACTTTTCTCTGAACATAATTACAGAAAAACAAACTGATCATTGTTTCTTTGTTGCCTTTTTTTTTTTTTTTTTTTTTTTTAGGTGTCCTTACTGTATTCATTAATTGACAGAGAGATGCAACGAAGTACCAGACCTACGTTTCTAACAGCAATTCTGGTACAAAGTCCTGGTTGGGACATACCTTGGGAGGGAGGTTATTTTCCCCCATTTCTCTATACAGAAGCGCCGCAGGCCGTTGCTCCCTCGGAGAGCGGCAAAACCCTCATACGGCACACTCGACGTTCCCGTGACGAACTGCAACAGTCGCAGCCTCTGCTCGTTGTTAAACCTCTCCACAGCTGCCCAGAACCACCGTATCACTATGTGTCCGTCATGGTAGCCTACATCAAGCAAGAAAAATAAAAATCACTCCCTCCTAACTGAGAAGAGCAACACTGAAAAATGTTCCCATTAGCATGGGGCAGTAGATATCCTACTGGAAAGATCCTGGCGTGACAATGTCTTGCTCTTCATGAGCTTCCCAGCTTCTATTTTGTCCTGGCTGTGGATACTATAATATCACTAACTCACTTTGGACCCTGAAACTCAAATACCCACTTGAGATTCACTGGTCTCTCACAAATCTCTTGGCAAGAACTGGGGTTACATGCATGCGATATTAAAGACCAACAGCAATATGCCACACAGTGTGAGTCTTAATAAGCTAACCATTTCTGGTTCCCAAGTAAATTCTCTTTTGGATTGGAACAGTGGTCGACATATGGAGAGGAGTTTGCTGCCACAAGCCCTTCCCTGGCAAGCTTCCCACCTGAGGGGCTCCGAGCCTTGGTTTGTGCCAGTGAGAGCCAACATATACCAGGCTGAATCTGTTTCGAGAGTTAAATAAAAAAATGTAGCAGGAGAATAACACTGGCGAGCAGCTGTGCTTGTGGTAAGCTGCATATTTCAAGGTAACCCAAAGGCTGGGCAGTGACCAGCAAAGACTGAAACCTTGTGTTTCAGGGGAGGATATGTGAACCTCAGGAACTTTCCACTTGTGGTACAGAACTGGTGGATTTCACATTTTTCCATCATCCAAGACAGTCTGGATAAATCATTCTTTAAAGCAAAACTACACCAAGCAGCAGACAAGGGAAAAAAATCCAAGTTGACACAGTTTAGGCTAAGGGGACAGTTAAGCAAGATCTGTAAGTTGTTGAAATGTAATTGGGAACTGTCAAATTCAGCTCCTGATTTTAGCTCCCTGCTGAAGCCAGGAGGACTTGTGGAGCTACTTTCTGTGAGGCTTAGAGTTCAGTCACAGTCATCTTAGATGACTTGTAACTTTTAGATCTAATTGTGCAAATCCTTTTCAGTCCTTAATGGTCAAAACTCCTTCTAACTCTGCAGGAATTGAATAGATAAAATCTGGATAGAAATAGCAGAAGCAATTTCAGTATTATAACACCACAACACCTGAGATCTTTATATTTTAATTTTAAAACCCCCAAACCCCCGATTTTTTTTTTTTTTTTTTTTTTTTTCAGGAGTTATTCTTCACAATAACTTCCTGGACAAAATAGGGCATTTTCCCTCAGAAAATACAGAAAGAAAAGATGGAGCATGACTTCCATGTTTTAAACTGAAACAGTCAAGATAGTAGCAAACATGAGCAGGCAGTTTACCTCCACGATATTCTGTGTTGTTCCGCCAGTCATTGAGATCTATTTCTGCAGTGCCAGCTATAACTAGCTCCAGTTCTCTGGCGTCAAAAACAGAGACAAGCCTGGAGTCTACAACCTGGAACAAAAAACACTTGTAAGCACAGTTCAGACCAGAAATGAAGCAAAGTCTTATAAACCTATGGTTCTGGCCAGCCCTTTATCCTGACAAAGTTTGAATGTTTGCATTCACATGTTTGTGTATGATAAGGGAGGGGCAAGAATAGGTGACTACATGGGTTGGTCAGCAAAGCCACAGGTTTTCACCTAGTTCTTGTAACAGCTCTGCCAGAAAGATGTCCTCAGATCCAGGTCTTCAGCAAAGATAAACTGCAAAATCCAGGGACAGCAATGGAGTAGTATCCAGGAATACCACCAGCAAGCTTGGACTGCACCCATGGACTGACTTTACTGGAACAAATCCCTGAAGACACAGTGTGTTTCATCAGATTCTCATCAAAGTGTACAAATCTTCACAATTTTTCTTTGTCAGGGACCCCTAATCCTAACCCAAAATCACAACATGGTAGAAAAAAATTTGCTAGTGCCTACTTCTCTCAATGTGTGAATGGAAAGCAGTGTTGTACTTAACTCTTGATCACAAGTAATAGAAATTATTCAATTCAGAAGACACATTTCTTTCCTTTCTCCTTTAACACTAAACACACTATATCCGAGGTCTCTGTCTGTAGAGATTCAAGAACTCCAATTCCTTGCTGTTTGTGTCTGTTTAGTAGTTCTCTAGGGTACCAATGAAGCATTTAACCAGGGTGCTACTCATTCAGATGCCTGTGGAAGCATCACTTTCCTACTTACTTCGTAGAAGCCACGGACCAGGGCCTCTGTTTGCTGGACCACTCCTCGTTCCACTCGCCACTTTACCATTCTCTCGATGTACTCCTTTTTGTTCTTTTCTGTCACCGCTGTGTTTGCCCCTCCAGATTTCAACTCTCTCTCTGTCACCTGAACAAAGATAAACAGTGGTGTAGCATTGTATGGATCATGTTGTGTTTCAAACACGAGATCATCCAAGCAACAGTACAGGAAACAACAGGATGGAGAGGCAATCACACTACTGGAATAGAAGACGGCTTTGCCTACTGGAAGGGAGACTTGTTGTCACTTAGGCAACAAGTGTTATCCTTCCCCAAGTGCTAGTAAAAGTTTACTCAGAAATGCAAACAGCTAAAGAAAGTATCATAAAATGAATACTCCCAATACACTACCTAAAACAAGACCTGTACAGCAGCCTTGCACAGATAGTCACTGTGGGAGTCAGAGTTTTGTATCAGCCATCCAAACCTGAGAAGAGTTTGTACTGTAAATAACATTTTCTTATTTTAAGCAAGAGCTGCAGAACTTCTTTGCATTTTAATAGTTAATTTAGTTGGCTTGGGTTACTAAGGCTTGAGATTGAGAAGTGATTTAAGGAATCAGTCTGGATCCTACCCAGCAAGCACATACTCCTCCTCCCATGTGGCAGAAAATTGTATTTGTCTTTCAATTTTTTTCACATTCAATTCAGTTGATTTAAAAGGAAGAATATGTTGCTCTTCTCTTCAGTTTTCTGCTGCTGTAACAATGATGTTTACCACAGACAGTAAATGAACTGTATGAATACATATTCATTACTAGTACGATTTATATTATTATCTATTTATTAGCCCAGCAGACAACACACAGCATAGGCAGTATTTAGGTCACCTTACTTTAGGGACCTATTGCAATATTATGAATTAAGAAATATTGACTGAGTCATCTAATCAGTAGCTTTGTTGAGAAACAGCAGGAACAAGTAAAGCTGGATGGAAGGAGTTAGGAATTCTTAGCTGGTTCAGGTTAAATTCCCAAACACAAATCATTGCATCACCATTATACAAGCAATGCTGCATTGTCCAGAAAGCAAGGCTCTGGCCCAGCTACCATGACGTATTCTTCAAGGCTGTGAGGCATTAATGTATATCTGCCAAACCAAAGACTAAATGTTGTCTAGCTTTAAGCATGACCATAAGTCCAGATGTTCAAAGTCTCCTGCAAAACTTCCCACAAACACCTAGAAAACTATTGGTTTTTTCAACTTTTTGTTATCTGTGTACATTAAAATACTATTAATTATCTATGACCAGAGGCTAGCAATCAAGAGCAATGTGTCCCTGTTCTGGAGTTTTTGTTCTTAGGGGCATTAACTGCAGGTGTGAGCTACAATTGAGAATCAGGTTTCAGAGTAGCAAGGAGGCATTTCAACTAATGTAGTTCATTCCTTTTACCTGATGGGAACAATTGCCAGGGCTCAGAGACAGGTTGTATCCAAAAAGAGAGCCTGGAAGAAAACTTTCTACTGGGTAAAAGCATGAGAAAGTACTTTGGGTCACAAGCAACTGTCTTTTAAGTGAAATTCTCAAATTGTCATTCAGCCCCCACCAGTAAAAATGTGTAGTGCTTGATTTGACACTGTATCTCTGCTGTTACAGGAGTGCTCTGGGTTCCAGTACACAAGAAGGCTGGAAGTGACATGGAGTAAATTCTCCTTAAGAAAGTAACAAGACAGAGGATTCGGCCTGAAAGCCTAAGAAGTTCCATACACATCAGAGAAGAAACAAGAAAATATGAAAGCAGCAGTGACTGGTACATGAAAAAGCCATTGTGGAAGCAGGACAAAAGGGCTGTAACCATCTACTATACAGCTTCTCAAGGAGACCATATATTTCTTGTTTTCCTTACCCAGCCCTTGAAATCCATCTTCCCAAATATTAGCAGAGCTCCCACTGTGATCTACACTTGCACGTGCACCAAGCAAAGCAATGCTCAGATGGCATTTAAGTGGTTAGATACTCTTGGCATGGAAGAATTTCCAACTAGGATCCATCTGTGAGCATAAAATGTGACTGCAATTTCTTTGTTATTTTGCTGTCAGCACTTAGTAAATTTCAAGAGGGAAATCTTACTTTCACTTAGGACACTTGGATTCTGATAGTTGTAATTCACCGTGAGAACCAATCTTTCCCCCCATCATTAGTTCTAGCAAGTTTAGTGTCCAGTACGTAGGAAATAAAGCACTAGAAAACAGCATCAAAATCTAGCTTTTAGTATTCTTTTGCATTTATACCACAGTATCTACAACAGATTGTGATTTTTCCTATTCTCTTTGGAGCCATCTCTTATCTTTCACAACAGACTCCTATGTAACTGTTTCCTCTTTCCTTTGAGGAGAGTATAACAAGTAATTAGTGTGCCAAATGTTACCTTCAGATGCATCAGGGTAACTCAGTTTTTATTTAACTTTGTAGTCTTCCCTTGTAAATACAAACTTGTCTCATCTGCCTTTGTGAATATGTCTATGTGTTTCTGTCTGTCTTTGTGTATTAGTCTCATATAGCCATACCTTCCAGGGAAACCACTGTACTGTGAATTCAATGTCATGCAAGCTCTCAGTTCCTAGTCCGTGAAAAACTCCTGCATTTGAGTCTGTGGAAAAACAGTGTTCTTCTTCCTACAGATGCTTCCTGCTTTAATTCTTCTGCTCCATCCTTTTCATCTACCCTTAACTCTGCTCATCCTCTGTTACCTTTTGCTATACTCAGGCTAAATTCAGTTTTTAATATACTCCCTGAAGCCTCGCTTGCTTTCTGTTACTTTAACGCTCATAGCTGAGCAGGGCTGGAATTCCTCCCCTCAGAAACTTGTCAAACTCTTGCCTAGCTCACAGAACTACGCTAGCTTTGTGCAAACCCTCCAGGAAAATGAACTGTCAAGTGGTGAGAGCCATTCTCTGGATATTCTTGTGGGCACACAGTTTGTGGTGATTGGGAATGGGGCTGCAGCCGAGCCTCATCCCTAATGGACTACAACAGTGTAGGACCTGTGGACAGTATTGAAGGCAAAGAAACATGGAATGCTGATGTGTATTGATCAATCACAAAAGAGCAGTGAGGGCACACAGGTGTGATGCATGTAAGATAAAGGGTATAAAAGATCATATTCCATCGATTTCTCTGCTCCTTTTGACACTGTTTTATCTGTTCCTTACAAGGTATCTCCATTCCCTGAGCTTCTGCAGTGCTTGGTAAGCTTGATTCTTCAGCCTCTCTAGTTTTCAGTATCTCCCTGGAGATCCTTAATCATGGTCTGAATATTGTTTTGATTCCCTTCAAGGCTTCCCAGAGACAGTTATGATCCAGCATGGTTTGCAACACCAAAGAGCACCAGGGCTTCAGTGCAACCCAAAGAATCCCACAGGAGACATTTATTCTGGTTGCCAGACTGCACTTAAGCCATTGTTGCACTTTCCCTAAGGCTGTAGTGATCAGCCAGGTTACAGAGAACTGTCTGACTAAGGTAGAGCTGAGCTGCAGAAAGCACAATAAATGGATGTACATACCAAGTTGTTAAGAAGGTGCAAGGTAAGTAAGAGACACAGAATCTAACAGGGAGATATTAGACAAAATAATGGTAAGGATTGCCAGGTCCTACAGCACCTGTCAAATGTTTTTTATCCCTCCTAACCCTCTACCCTTTAAGTCACATCAGCTTTAAGTTACATTTCTTGCATTCACCAAATGCCACATCTGTGTGAACTACACCCTGGAGAGAAGAGCTGCACTCCAGAGAATTCCTTGTGCTCATCAGTGTGTGGCTCAACAGGCCCGTAGGGGGGCTGGTATTTTATATTATACAGCCTAAGAATAAACATCTGCCTTGGAACAGGTGGCTTGAAAGAAACAGAAGGTAGGAGAAGAAAATGTTATTGAAAGGCTAAAAGATCTGTTCTGACAGAAAGATGTTCATCACGCTCAACTTTGTCAGCTTCAAATTTGCTTTTCAGATGTTTTGCATAGCTATGCTCACCTGTCCAAACACCTCCTCGTTCACTGTGAAGGTTAGGTCCAGGATATCTGTGATATTGTTATCCTTCATCCACTGCAAGCTCTGATGGAACTCTTCATCCAGGTACTCTAAGTCGCTTAAATCACACGGCCTGATTGCAAGACGAAAAAATATATGATCCTGTGACTACTGTCAGGATGATTTCCTACTAAGTGTGTCAACAAATTTACTAAAGATCCAATATAAAACTGAAGTTCATTTAGTTTTGTTAACATCAAAGACTGTTTCACAGACCCTTTTGAAGCAGTTCTGCAACTGTTTGCTTTGCATAGCTGGGCAAAAGGCCAAATTTGTTGGCTGCCTGCATTATTTGCTGTCAAAAGACCTGGGACTTAATTTTACATGGATCTTCAGGATGCCCTGCACTTCAAAGCACATGTGTCCCTTCAGCCCCACCATACTGTGCCTGGCTGCTTCCATTATCTATCATCTTTTAGATGATAGATAATGCTTCCATTATCTATTATCTATAATCTGCCAGGTAAGCACACAGGTCCGACACAGGGCAGACCAGGCAGCCTAAATTTCTGCTAATAAGGAGCCATCCCTGTCTGCTAAAAGGACAGATTTGCTATGAGCAGCCTGGTTTCTAATTCCCTAAAGTGGCAATAAGCATGCAGGGAGAACCCTAGGTTTTGGCCTAGTTTCAGACTAGATCAGGTACAATATAGATATGAGTTTTTGTACCTCAGCAAAAATAATAGTTTTAAAAACCCAACAAAGAATAACATGATAAAGAACTTAAAGGACTGTTAAGACAGGTATCTTTGCTGACTTGGAATAATCTTAATTGATGAACTGTTTAAGCTAAGCTTTATTCTGCTCTTTAGCATTTAATAGTAGTCTTGAGTTAATATTTATGGTTTTTTTTATTGTTGCAAAAACTTTGTGTACCTTGTTTTACTTGAGTCTGTTAATTAAAGGGGGACTGATTGTCAATCCAAATTAACTTTATAAACTTCAAATTGAAAATAACATATTTTTGGTACCTTACCCTTACTAAAATAAAAGACAGAAGAAGACAAAAAAAGCCATTCCCTGGTTATATCTACATGAATATTCTTAATTAACCCAAGTTATGTTTCAGAGTGAAAAGCTACTCCACCAGTGAGGCACGACAAATTATGTATTTTTGCTTAATATAACCCCTGTCCTTTTTTCGTTATTATTTTGTTTCATTCCATCAAGCATGTTCTTCAGTCTTCCACCTGGTTGAATCTTCATAACTTTTCACCAGTAGTAGACTCTGGAGTTATGTGTCAGAACTTTCTGATATGTGTTTCTAAATGTCATACTTATTTATTTTTGTCAACATAATATTTATGAATGGCAAATTCTTGGAGAAAGCAAAGAAAAATTAAGATGTGTTCATTT
Source organism: Onychostruthus taczanowskii (assembly GCF_017590055.1). NCBI lineage: Eukaryota > Metazoa > Chordata > Aves > Passeriformes > Passeridae > Onychostruthus > Onychostruthus taczanowskii. The sequence goes on along the minus strand of NW_024506773.1, from coordinate 58,935 downwards.
TCTATTGCAGACAAACAAACCAACAACAGAAAGAATGTGAAGGTCAGTGCGCTCAAAGTGACTCCCTGAGGGTGTGTGCAGTCTCTGCAGGACTCCCTGTGGGATTGCTGCTTGTGCATGGTTGCATGGTTGTACTCACAGCCTTAGCAGTGCTTTGTAGAACGGCCTTGTGAAGAAAGCATCCAGAAGGTACTGATGAATGAGAGCAAGGCCAAGAATACGACCACTGAACCTGAACCTGTGAAATAAAAATGCAGAGTTAATGAAGTGTAACTCAAGATTTCCAGTATAGAAACTTGCACAGGTAGCACCTGGGGGTTTTTGGTTTGCTTGTTTGTTTCTGAATTAGTTTTTCACATTTATTCCCTGATTTTTTTTTTTTTTTCCTGAGCAGATACTTAATGCCACTCCTCCCATGTCTGATCAATGGATTGCCTTGATGCACCTCCTACTGTACCCATACCTGCAGCTGGCATGCTATGTGCTCTCCTGTGCCACAGCAATGAACACTCACTTTCTGTGATCTCTTGTTCAATGTTCTGATATAGACTGACTACATCCAACACAGTATTTGGCCACGGAAATACCGTAATGCTCCACCTCAGCAGAAAAAATGCTATCTCAAAAGAGCTGCAAAGGATGTTTGGAGACTTAGTACATCCAGTTTCTGACTAGCTACAACCCTGTCGAGGTGGGGCTTTAAAGTACTTTAAAGGGTAGCGACTTGATAGGGGAAAAATGAAGTTGAAATAAGCTAACTGTTGTCACCAAGGACACATTAAAATCAGCATCTAAAGCTCAGGCACACTGTTCCACTTTCTTAATTTTGCTGCTCAGCTCTTTTCAGTATTCACACACTCCTGTGTTCGTTCCTAAGAACAACCACCCCCAGTCCCAGTACAAGTACACTCAAATAGTACAAGTACACTCAAATAGTGCCCTGCCCATTATAATCTGTGACTTGTGATGATAAACTGCTAAATTTTTCTTCCTATGATTTCTTCTATGACTTACTCTATATTTTTTCATCAAATCTGCTTTTAAATCAATAATCTCAGACAGAAAACCACAAAACTGGTGTGAGTCCAGGCGAGTTTGGTTTTTGTAAGAACAAACCCAACAGCCATTCAAAACTTGTTTATATGTAAGAAAGGAAAAAATCCATCACCCCAAATCTGAGCACTCCAAGTCTGAGCTGACTGGTAACACAGAAAAGTTTTATTGCACAAAAAATGAGAAACATATCAAAGAGTGTAGAAACCATTCCTTCCACTTACAGGAATCAGTGCAAAGACCTCTCCTGCACATGAATGAAACACGAGTCTGATTGTAATAACGGTGGCAAAGAATATCTGTTCAATCAACTCTGTGCTCATGGGACAGAACAACAAGTGCTTAGTATGTCAAACGGGGCACAAAAGAGCCTGCTGTGGGCCCAACTAGCATTTACACCACCACAGGAGCTGCCTCCAGGTCCCCTGAATCTGAGAAAGGTGCTTATGATATGCAGCTGAGCGGCCACAGAAGAATGATTATATTACCCCCTTACAGCTGTTTCCACAACAGCAACAAAAGGCAGCTGTTGGGTCTAGTTAGGGCTTGCTTCACTTCACTTGTGCTCCAGTGCAGTGCTTCCAGCAAAAGGCAAGGAAACGAGGGGGAGCTGATACAATGAAAGCACAGTGGAAGCCAGACAGCTCAAATCCCAGAAATGCTGAGCCTGTAATCCATCAGTTTTATAGCACCTTTAGGATCCATAATCAAGTCCGTTTGTCCTAAACAACGCATGTCAGCTTTTCTGGTTTTGTTCTTCACCCCCATCCATCCCCGTGCGTTTTGAAAGCAAGCACTGAATGAAAATGCTGGGGCTGTTCCTTACCACAGTGCTCACCCCACAGCTACTCAACTGTAGGGGACTGGGCAGGCAGGAGCCACCCGGAATAAAGCTGAAAGTGAACTGCCAGGAATTAGGAGATTTGGGAATGTGGCTTCTTCTAAGAAACTGCTTGAATGCTTGAACAGGGTCCCTCTTCTCCTTGCTGCTTGTTTCGCTTCAGCATGGCTTTGAGGGCATTCCTGCAAAGTGCACCTACACCAAGGTGTTTACAGCTAGGGCACACATTACATTGCTAGGGCCATTAATGGAGAGTCTGATTTGAATCAGTGCCTCGTGGCAGAACTGTATCAAACCATCCCAAAGCCATGGGCAGCATTTCTGTGTGGAAGGTCCAAGCCTGGCGCACCAGCCTAAGAACACGTGGAATAAGTGAGACGAAATTAGCAAAATACTGCCATTGCTGGTGCCTATCAATACAATGGATTAAAAAGCTGTGTAGACCACATTCCCTGGCAGCTCTGTATCTCCCCAGAAAAACACGGTGCTGTGTGGCCAAGACACATCAGCTCTCCAGCTCAGAGACCCTTCTGCCCCTGCACAGAGCTTTGGTATCTCGGCAGAAACTTGCTATACTTCACTCTCTTCTGAAGAATGGTGTAGCAGAAGATTCTCTGGCCCCTTGTCCATGCTGGACAGGGCCTGAGACCAGACATAACACTTCTGTGGTCCAGCACTGAGAAACATCGACCATGGTAAGCCAGCAGATACCTGTCAACAGGAGGCATTTGCTGCCTTTCTCAGAGAACAAATATACAGTTTAGCTGTGTGGCTCCATTCAGTTCATCAAGCTGCCACTGCACTCAGACAAGCATAGCAGTCCCACTTAAAATGTTTCAAAACTTACAAAAAAGCAAGAAGAAACAAATTGTTCTCCTTAAAAAAAGCCAGTTAAAACAAAGCCAGACTCTTGTGTTTATTTCTTCCTAAAATATTTAGAGCACTTAAGATTTAGAGGTGGGTAAAGCAGTCCTTTCAGAACAAAACAAGTTTTCTTGACAGAATAAGCAGCACAAAGGTAAATCCTGGCTCGAGGGCACATACCTTCCTTAAGCCTGAATTACATTTATCTTTCCAAGGAAGTGTAAAATACTTGTTTGGTTTCTTTCTAGCAGAAAAGCTAGTTTGGGAGAGGTAGGGAATGCAGGGTCTTGCTCTGGCCTTTTCTTTCAACACCCTTCCCTTTTGGAGACAATGACTGAGTCTGAGTAATGTGCTCCAGAGAGAGGGTAAATGCAGGAGGGAGTTAATGAACAGGAAATGGTGGAACGAGAGACAGAATTAATGAGCAGTGGAGCTGCCCTGGTTTGACTGCCTATTGACACTGTTCGTCCACTCAAAAAGGACATTGTGTGCACCTGCTTTCTGGCTTTTTACAACACTACTCTTTGACCAATTTGCAGAAATTTCCACTGTATCTAGCTCATTCCTTTCCTTCTGGAGGCTTCAGGTGCCCCTGAAGCAGCCACAACGGCCCATTGCAAAATAACAGGCTCACTCCCCTCGACGGGACTCCGTGAATACTTACTGCATATCTGTGTGCTCAGGGAGAGACAAATCCATATGCTGCAGCAGCAACGAGGCAATACATTTTCCTCCCACTGCAGCTGAGTCACAGGAGATTTAATGTACTCTGGTCCTTATCATACAGCACCAGAGCAAGGCAGGACCCACAATGATCCACAATTTGGTACAGGGCTCTCTCTTAACTGGTTCAATGAATGGAGCTCTACTTTATATGACAGTTTTTCCTTGGATTCAGATGGATAATGATGTACCTTGAAGAGATTGTAATCTGTGTGTACAGAGGAAGAACAGTCTTTATCATTCTATTGGGAATGCTGTGGGAACCATGCCTTGTGGGCTAAATTGGGTATGTTATAAGAAACTTCAAATCCTAAAAAGAGGAAGCACCTGATGAGATTAAAAAGATTGAAAATCTGCAAACCTTATATTGCTCAAATACATCAGCTGCATTTAAGTGTGCCCTTCTTGATGCAGTAGCTTGTGAAAAAAATATTCAAAGTAGGACTTGAGAGATATAAATATAGCATGGTTCACATCAAATTTGAAAATGTCACTTTCCCTTCACAAGACTTGCTTTCTGTAAGTGAAGTTTACACATTCTGTTACACCAGTTTTGAAACTCTTGACTGTTTAATCACACAGATGAACTTTTGGCCACCTGAAAGACAAGCTGAACAAATGAGGCTACACTGTGGTCCAGGGTTTCTGTCCTTGGCAGCTCTTCTGAGGAAGAATATTTGTCAGGTGGATCCACCTGGAGAGCCTATTAGTCCTTTCACAGTGGGAGAGACTGGAACTAATCTTGATCATTATTAGATACCAGAGACTCTAACAAGAGGAAAATATTTAGAAAGGCACAATCATGGAAAATACTTCACCTTGAACATGCATCTTATTAGACAACAGAGAATTCAGTCACAAAACAAAAATTTGTAGGAAATTGGGCATCATGTGTAGGAAATTGGGCAACAGTGTTAAAACTGCCATTGTTATGAAGACACTTATGAACAACCTGAAGGCAAGAAACTGCTGATTAAAGGAATTAAAAATCAATTCTTATACTCTAAAATTTTGTGATTTGCAATCTTTTATATGTGGGGACACAACATGCAGAGGAAAATGTACTGAGTCTATGATTTCTGAATTTTGGTGTTATCACCAGCTCTAGTACTTTATAAACAAAGAACTTCTTTTAATGCATGGAAGTGATAAGAATGCATATTTTGCAAAAAGAGTTGACCAGCTAGATGGTTACAACAACTCTGCCTGGGCTCATACATTAAGAATTTTAAACAATACTGGCAGTGTGTCAGGCATATGCTCCAGAGGTATGTGTCTAGATGTTGGCAGTACACATCCTTGTGTTGGCTCAGTGCAGGACGTGGCCAACATGAGCTACACCTACAGAGAAATGATCTAGCAGAAGATCAGGTCACCTCTACAGAACCTTGTCAGTGGATCAAATCCACACCTCTATCTATCAGCCTTCATTAACAAATGCCTTTCTTTAATTTGGTGTGCATATTTAACCCCTACTCACTCAAATGAAAGAACATTTGAAGGAACTAATGGGATGACATGAAGCATTCTTTTGTCAGGAAGGTTGAGCCAGGCAGGCTGGGACAGCTCACGTGTTCTCTTTATCTGACTTGCATCTGCAAAGTCTGCAGACTCCTCTTTGCCACTGTGTCATTTGGCCTCTTGGCAAATGTGCTCTGTGTGTCTGCAGGTTCACAGGTGGATGCTGTGGCATTCCAGCACCATGCCTCTTCTGTTCAGGAATCTGATGACCTCATGTGTCATTAATATGAAAGGAATGGCTCTTACAAAGGCTGGAGACAGAAGTTCATGAAGTCTCAGCACATTAAAGAGAAAAGGTAAAATAACTCCTAAATTAGTCATAGAGGAGAATTCCAATGTAAGGAGTAACAGGAGTACTGTTGGTTCATCTACTTTTCTTATATCCATCTCTAATACAAAGAATCCTTAGAGAGACCAAGATCTTAGGGAGACCAAGATAAAGTGTTGGGTCACATTTGCTGCACTGACTCTGGTATCTAACCGCACTGACATCCCACATGAGAACTTACTCCAGATCCCTACATGCTTCTTTTGAAGGAATGGTAATGACTCACCCCAACCAGGTTTTGGTTTTACCTCCTGTGCATTAAGTTCTAAATACTGAAATTGATCTTATCTCATATATGGTCAAAATTCATTCCAGGTTTTCAGACAGTTACTGAATTTGTAAGGGGAAACTCCATATTTCCTCACTGTGAAACCACAGAAAATTCTGTCAGGTAAGCTTCATTTTTCAATTAAAATTTAAAGAAAATATTTAGGACTACTGATATAGAGCAACTGTGTGTGCAGATTTCCAGCCTGGAAACTGATGAACTTTAAACAGTTAAGAATCTACATTAATTGATTCCTGCCACCACAGCAAATGTTACTGGGATTTAATAGAGGATACATTCTACTCAGAGCCAAGGCATTTCATTCAAGCATCAAAAGATCAAGAAGTATATTCCATGAGCCTCTCTTTGATAATCCTGTCTGCTTATCATGCCTATAAAACTTAGGAGTTTTATTGATATTTTCAAGGAAATTTGCTACACTCAGTTAAGAAAGCACTAGCCTCTCTTAAGTAGCCCCTGCTGTAAAGTGGAACAGTCCAGCAGACCTGCTTGTGCAGTGTCATAAAATACAAAGAGAGTGCCCAGAGAGGGTGGGAAATATAGGTGCATCACCCAAGAACTGATATTAAATAAGAAGAGAAAAAGGATGAAAAATTATTTTCAGAAAGAAAAGCAACTTGGTACAAATAAAATTCCTTTGTATTTCAAATCTTGAACAGATAATTTTCTTTATATGAAAACAAGCTTTTCTTAAGATATTTTTACTTGTGGTGGGCACTGGAGTTTCATACGATGAGTATCTTTACGTGAGCCGATCTCTCATTTTATTGCTAATTTGTGCATATATTTTCTGCTGCAAAAGGTCAGTACAACACTGGCACTTCAGTAAGGCCTACTTCTCTTTTCTGCATCTATCTGCAAGTAGAACACGTTTCTGTTTCTCAGTACCAAGGAGTAGCCACATGGAAAAGAACTATTGCTTACATGTGACGGAAATGTGAAATATCTATGTCCTTCTAAATCTCTGGAGCTCATGCATCCTAAATTAGCAACTAAACCTCAAACCATTCCTGAAGCCTAAATTACCAGCAACAGAAAAACAAAGATATAATCCAAACCTTATTGCTTCTTTATTTAACCTAATCAGATCCTTCAAGTCTTTTCCTTGTCCCTAACCTAGCCATTTGTTCACTCAAAATATCTTTTCATCTTTCTTATATCCTGGCTATATCCACCACAAAAGAACTGACAGAAAAGGCTAAAAGACTAATTGTGTCATGGAGAAGAAAGCATGAATTTATGGCAAAAGCTGCAGGCGATTCTGCTTTATCCAGAAAATTGAGAGGCAAAGATAATGTAGATATGGGAAATTAATAAAATCCTCTTGGGTTTCTCTTCAACACAATCTACCAAATGTTTCCTTTCCTCCACATATAGCTCCAGATAAATGCTCACATGGAAAAAGGGTTCCAGCTGCATTTGCTCAGCACTGCAGCCAAGTCAGGAAGCCCCACACTGGAGAGGTTGGCACTGGCTTCTTGCACATCAGCTGAACTGTGCCAGAAGTTTTTACTGCAGGTACAGGAATTCCTCTGCATGGAGCCATTGCAGGCACGCCAGCCTTGGCGTCATGGGCTGTCTGAGCACCAGACACCATGCACTGGTAATGGAGAGCTGATTTCCAGGTCTGCCTTTAAACTAGTAAGGACATAAAAAAATGACCACGGTCTCTCTCTGTGAAAAGAAATCTGTGCTAGGTATCATTCCACCAGTAACAAGTTCCATGAATACAGGGGTTTGGAGGAGGAGTGTGGCAAGTGCTGAAGTGGCCATCTCTGTTTGCAGAGCCATCTCTCAGCCTCATGACCATGATGCACAGTCATGTTCCTCTGGGAGAACCCCTGCCAGAACACAGCAGTATGAGCGGTCTGGGAGACTCTTAGCAAACATTCCTCTGCCCAGCAGCTATGGAGGAGATACAGACTGAGATATGAACTACTGCCTAGCAGACAACAAACCTCTACATTTTGTGATTCTCAGATCCTAGACTTTATTGCTGACTGGCAAATCTCAAAGCAGAGAGATCAGCTTCCAGAGGAGATCAGTGCCAATATTTCATGTGAAAATTGACAAAACGTAAATACAAAAGAATAACTTATTTGAAGGTATCCAGAAAACAAGTGATAGAGACAGCAATGGAATCACAGTCCTCTGACTCCCCGCTCCATTTTAGTTGTTGAGTCTATTGGCATTTTATATGTTTATCAGTTTATCATCAGTTCCTTGTAGATCAGTTCAGTCTGATGCTTATGAGTTGTTTTATTTCAAACAAGCAAAAGAACATTCTCATCAAAGACTTTGATTTCTCAGTAAAAAACTTGCAAAGAGTTGTTGGTGGGCACTTTGCAAACCTATGAATTGGTGGAGTTTCAGACATTGCACGACTTATGTTTGCTTTCCATACCTTTGCCATGTGTTGAAATAAACTAGCCAAGCTACAGGGAAATCCACAGATTTAGTCATCTGCTAGAAAAGAGGGTCATAAAAACACAAGCTCAATGACTGCACATTTTCCTTCAACGGCTAACTGCAAACACTGCAGCCACAATAACTGAGTTATTCTCAAAGTAGGCAAATCCTTTCCAGCCTGTCTGGGGTATTTAAGCATGAGAGAGTGCTCATCATAAAATCCTCGCAAGCACCCAGGAATGTTTACCCTGTGTGATGAGGGGTGATGCAGATATCCTTGAGCTATGTGCAAACAGCTCACAGGCAGTGCAGAGCCCTCTGGACTTAGCAGCCCTGTCCAAAGCCACACACTTGGGTTTGCATTGTGCTGCAACTGGGCTAATGATCCCTGTCTCTCAGGATGAGGATCACCAATTGAGTAAAGTCAGAAATGGGCGTGCTGATATTCAGACATGCTATTAATTGCTTGGCAGTCTACTATAGGTCTTGTTTTGCAAATCATTGAATACTTCCAGCTTTTATTAATACCACTGCAAACTGACCACTCTGATCCTCTTCTGGGAACATGCAGAATAGAAGAACCTTTGCATTTCTGAAGCCTAACAAAATTTTTTTATTTGTCTTTACAAATCTTTCCAACACAATTAAATAATTCCAGTTTCTAATATGCCATTTTCTGGAATGGAAGTCATAAGTCACAGTGTAAAAAGCTTCCTTCAATAAGCCACAAGATACTGAATGTATACTTCTGTATTCTTGCTATCACATGAACTTTTCTCATAGAGGGAACAGCTTAGGATTTTTCTTATCCTCCATAACTTTATCAGAATTTTGAAAAATGTTCCTTTTCCAAGTTGGGGCAAACTGACAAACATTACCTTTCTCTTTAAAAACATTCATATCAGATAAAGTTAAATCTTTAATATTCCCCTTTTCTGGAATTCAATGTAACACTAAGGTAACACCAAAACTAAGAATAACTTTCAATGAACAAATGAAAATTCTAACTTTCAAAACATCCCAGGGAGAGGCCTACAAAAACAGAAATGCCTTTGCTACTCAAAAATACCCAAAAATGAATTTGGGTGATTTACTGAAAACAATATTGCTCTACAAGCAGTCTTTCTTTTGATGCATGAATTGTGTTACTTACAAAAGAAGGTTATCCAGGGAATTTCTGCACCTGCTTTAGCTGAATTTTCTTCACCTTACTGAAGTCTGAGTAAAATGCAGTGAGAAGTAAGGAGGGGAATGATAACTGAGCAATACTTCATAGTGACAGCTTAGCCTTGCCCTTCCAGTGTGGCTGGAACAGGGGATAACATTCATCTCTCCCTGGAGGTTTTTCGCCATTACCAATGCACAGACAATCACTGCCCATCCTGCTGCTCCCTGCAGGCCCACGTGCCTGGGGACAGCATGGATCCTACCCTTTTCTCCTCTGCCACGTGCAAGGTGCAGACACTACAGAGATTTTCGTGTGAAGCCTCCCTACTATGAGCAGATTTAATCTGCAGTGTTGCCAAAGACTAAATGGCCCTAAGCAAGGGAAAAACCCATAAATATGACTTTTGTAAATACAGAACAAAACAGAACAGCTGCCTTTCCCTCAAACCAAACTCTAATTTGGAAGAAGTGCTAGAGAGACTATGAGACTCAGGGAAGGGAAAAGAGGTAGAGGCTGTGAGACATCTTTTCTTTCAACTCTTAAAGCAATGCCATTCTGATCCTCAAAAGAGCTCGGGAAAAAAATTCTCTAGTAAGAGACAGAAAGTCAAGAGTAAGGTAAATATAAAGTATAACATTTTTTAAAAGAAAAAATGGTTGCTGAACAAGCTCAGTTAGGAAGAAAGTTTTTTTTCTCCTTCAGTTTTGGTCTGTCTTTAATCTTCCAATTCCTCCTGACCGTTAATAAATAATTAACCAGCTGTTGAGGCAGGCTCTATGTGATACAGTCATACATCAAACTTAATAGGAAAATCAAAGTTTACTTAAGTACAGGAGGCATTGAGAGAGATCACAGTACAGCAGCAAGAAGGCATTTCAGTAACATACCCTTTTCACACAGTGAAAAGGTCTTATAAATTATTTTAGTTGCACATTTATTTTAATATAATTCTTGTCCAGAAGATTTACAATAGTGCTTGAAAATTTCTCATGCAGACATAATTTATTTAAAATAAGATATTGCTAGTAATTAAAATTTATAGTGTAACATAACATTAAATGCTTTGGTTTTCTATGGTGCCTTTCATCTGAAAATTTCAAAGCAGTTCCAAGCAGTACTGTACATCAAACGGAATTCAAGTTGATTACATACTAGGAAATCTCTTCAGAGGAAACTGAGGCAAACAGGCAATCATCTAATTTCAAAAACAACTGGATGTAGCTTGATGCCTCTCTCTGGGGTGCTTTATCTGATTTTTAAGGGGATGATTTTTCAGTGTTTAGCATAAACAGGCCCTTTCAAGACGGCTGCAAAATTGGTCTCCTAAATTAATTCCTCCCCCAGATGCAGACCCACACAAGTGGCCCTTTTAAGCCCAAAACCAAACTCAGTGTTTCTGACTCCCTGACTAAACAGGTATTGGGCCATATGTAGGTTGCCTGCCACAACAGCTGAAAAGTCAGAGAGATTCATGAGTAATTCAGACCACATATTCCCAAGAGTTCCCTTCAGTCAGTGAAGAGGAGTAATGGCTGTTTCCAGACCTCCTGCTTAGATGCTGTGACTACATTTCTCCACTGTTTCTATAAAGAGCCATGGAGTGTGCCTAAATCCATCCCATGAGCTGGGCTGCATCAGAATACAACCCAGTAGGTCATAAGGCAGTTTGTCACTTTCTTTAAAAACACTTTAATTGAAATAATTCAATCTCTCTGTAGAAGGATTTATGAAGGTTTGTTTCCTATAGATCTGTCTCTGATGGCCCTACATTACCACACTGCAGTAGTTCCCAGCTCCTCCTATGCGTTTCTGCTAGCACTTCCCAGATTGAAGTATCTCCAGTTTCTCCCATCTATCTCCCCTGAGCTTGCACAGCTCTTCCTCACATCCCCAAGCTACTGAGCAAGATGATGTGGCTGGTTTGCAGCCTGTGCCTGGGATGGACCTGTTGGCTCACTCATGTTGCCTGGCCAGCTGTGAGGACAGCCAGCACAGGTCCCTGCTGAGCTCTCCCCCCGCCTCTCTGAGCCACTCTTCCGCAGACCTGTCCTTTACACAGACACAAGTTTGATAAAGCTTTTAGGAAATTATTACCTTCAAGACATTTACCTTCCTGTCAGACAGGTCTTAAACTGATTAGGAATCTGTCTGATGGATAGGCAGGCAATTGCACAAGGCACAACTCATAAGGAAACCGGGGTAAGAAAACCAACCAAGCTCTCTAAGGAGAAAAGACAGCTGAAGTTGCAACATTCTCAGTTCTCCTTGGGTTTATTATAACAAAAAAAAAGGAAAAAAACAACACCCTGCATTCTCTGGCACGCTAGAGATGGATAGTGCTGGTTATGTGGTTTCTCATTTACACAAAATAAATAAAAGGGCCGCTCAGAGGTTGGCCGGGCTATGCCCCTACAGCATCATGTAGGCAAAGGGAGATGCCTTTGCCCATGTGCCAGAACACGTAAAAGCAACACAGGCAGTGCCATTCCTGAAGCAATCAGCCCTGATGGGGGACAGCATGTATTTGCTCAGCACAACCAGTTGCAGTGACCATGTCAGCTGACTTGGAGCACAGGGAAAGATCTTGTCTGCATAGAGAATGGGTGCACCAGGCTCCCATCTGCCTGCAGAATGAGATGCAGATAGACATGCAAGTCTTCTGTCTGACTCTGCTCAGTGGCACAGACTAGAACATGAGAAGGGGGACGGGGAGAAGAAAGAAAATTCATTATGGGAAATGAATGAAGAAAGTCCTGCCCCAAAGCAGTTCTAAATAAGCATCAAGTTATAGAGTTCATTAGGACAATGTGGCCAGCAATAATCTACAACTTCACCTTCTGGAGACCTGAGCACTAGGTCTGAGTGTATCATGTCTCTGGTCTTCAGTAGGATTCTGAACAAAACCATTTTACTCACAGGTCCTCAACTATTTAAAGGTTCTGAGAAACACATGCATTAATTTTTATACAAATAAAAACAAACAAAACACAATAGGGCTTCCCTGAGATGAATACAAAATGCTAAGTATGATTAGCAAGCTGTAAATACCTCTAAGATAACTGTAGCACTGGGGTGCTGCTCTCTGGCTGCATAAATGTCACAGCAAGGTTCACAAATGCTTACTGTTACAAAAACCCATGCTGTCACTAATTCACAATGAAAACACAGAAAAAAGATGTTTCAAGTTAACATCCCTCAGATCTCCAAATGAATGTCTGTGAATGATTTTTTTCTGTCTAGGCCATTTGGCCTTTTATGCAGAGATTGGGCTTGTTTTCACATTTTTTTTCTTCTGTTCCACATTTTGCCCACTTATGTGGAAAAGGGCGAAGTGGGGGTGTATTTAAGAATATGTTGTCAAATATCTAGGCAAAAAGCTAGACACATTTACCTAGATCAGATAGAATGGCTCATTACTGGCACAGATTAAAAGCAGCTTTTCTGGCTATGAGCTTCAGGTACACTCTACAGCATGCAGATAGAAATACATATCATCAAACTTCTTTAGTCTAGGAGTTGTATCTTTCCTTTCAGATAGAGGGGGATTTAAAATATTTTAACTTTAAAAATGTGTGATATCTTATATTTTGTGTGTTCAGTATACACATATGTTAACTGAAGGAAAAAAGTCTTATTCAATGGACGCTTGCAGGAAAGGTGTTAAATCTCAGTTTCTCCATAAATGACAAATATTTTCCAGTCATTATGTCTCTTTCTTAACTTGGCATATATACAACTAGTCTGTGCTTTGATGTGCTCATTTTGGACTCAGAATGCTGTTTGTACAAAGAGCAAAGCATTAAACAAGCCACTAAAAGGGGCAGAACTGTAACTTTTAGGCTGGGGAAAAAGAGCAGTGTATTTCTCCATTCTGCCAACATGAATAAAACTTCACATCTTTGCATTTTGTTGTATTTATCTCAAATTCACCACTGTTCGCTTAAGAAAGAGAAAATGTAAAATAATTCTGAGCGCATTTCATTGCTAGCTCTGTTTCTTAATACATCTTTTTCTGGAGAGGTCTTGCAGAAGTACTACAGAGAAAAACATGTCAAGGGTAGATTTCACATAAATAACAAGCCCCATAGCACCAAAAAGCATACAGTTGAAGAAATCTGCAAATCTAAACCAATTGTGGTTGTGTGGTTTTCATGACTGACATCAGACTTCAAGGTTTGAAAAGACTATGAATATTAATTACCTGTGACCCTGGAACTCTCAGACTAATTCATCTATGTTAGCTGGTGCTTCATAACAGATTTGAGAACAGGAAAGTGATATCTGTTTCTGGCATGTGACAGGGCGGAAGCTCTGCTGGAATCTTATGAACAAGTAAATCTGAGAAACAGAAGTTCTCGCTCTGACTTTGATGAGAATGAAGAAAGCTTGGGAACATCAGAAAACCTCATTCCTCAGAAACAAACAGTGACAAGGCAGTTAGTATAGAGTCCTCACAGAAGTTAGCTTGTAAAGCCTTAATGGGAGAATTGAACTCAATTTCAAAAAGGTTGGTCCAATTCCTGTCTTTGCTGGCAGCACAGAATTCTGAATACAGGACTCTAAGATTACACATGAATAGCTGAGATCAGTCACGCAGTATAAAACATTTAGAATGTCTAGATATCTACCAGCCAATCATGAAACCTATCAGGCTAATTATAAACTGCTGGTCTCAGGCAATTACTTCCATAACAGGTGCATGAAATATTTCCAAGCACTGTCTGGATTGTTTATCTTTCCCTTGGGTTATGCAATCTTGCCCTATTTACAATAATGCATGTGCAATCCTCTTCATTCACAGCATTTATTTCCTTCTGCAGGCCGAGGCCAAATTTATCTTTCTTAAAAATAAGAAAACAAAAATGTCTGAAGGACAAATAACATTCTGCATGAAAGAAGCTGGATTGATATGTGCAGTTGGATAAATAGCCTCTGTCTCTAACTGCTGCTGATTTTTGAGTTAAATGCTAACTGCTAAAGGAAAATCATATTGGGTGTCATTCTGCTGTCCTGTATACCCAGGACACCTTTAAAAACCTGCCTCTTTCATGCTGAAATGTCCCAAGGCACAGAAGAACAAAATGAAGGGGATCAAGAACAACATATATGTTTTGCAGTAGAATTTATCACTTAAGAAAATTGCAACTCTTTGCAAGGACAGTGTTTATAACACATAAGAGCCAAGGGCATGTTTCACCTGCTGCTGAGATAATGTGGCAACATCATCTCTGGATACAGAGGAGGCTATGAAAAAGCTTTGTCACAATGTGGGCAGAATGATCATTGGTTTGTACCCACCTAGCTGGTCCTCTTCCTGGAAGACAAAATACATCTCCACAAATAACAGCCTCCTAAATCAGAAGTTTATCCATGCTGTCTGTTAAGATAGGACACAGGATATTTCTTCTGGAAAACCAGGGAGGCTACAGATAATGTCTAATGAACAGCATTGCAGAGGGAGATGAACAAGCTGTAAGAATTAAGCTGCTCTCTTCCTGCTCATGTCAGTAGAGAAACACTCTAAAGCAAGGATCGTTGTTAGCTCCACTGCTGGAAATGATAATACAAAAAAAATTCCAACAATTTAGAAACCATGCCAGTCCCATGCAACATTCCTTTTCCCCTGGGCAACTTTGACAGAGGTGACAGTACAACTGTTCTTGATCTCCTGCCTGCTGTAAACCAAGCAAAGGAGGATCTGTTCACAAGAGTAGAGGAACATGTATTATTTGCAATTTAAAAGGGGCCTGCCTCCCATTTTAAGAAAAGTATCTCTGAGAGGAGCCAGTGAGATTGACAAAGAAAACCATCATAGGAACAAACCCATGTGGCAACACTTCTTTGTCACAATGAAATCCCACAAGGGACCAAGCAATGCCTGGGGCTCGCAGCCTATGCTTCACTTAACCACATCTGAAACTACCAAAGCGAAAACAACTCCCAAAGACAGACAGATCTGGAGGCAGAAAGAGAAAATGAGGACATCACAATATGCTTTCAGAACTTTTGATAAAGAAACAAAATCAGAAATTCATCTGTTTGCACACATACTTAGTAAGCTAAAATATCTGCTCACTCTTCCAGCCTTGCCCCAGATAAGCATGGACACTCTGTCAGGGAAGAAACTGGAAACTGCTTTCACTGGGCCTTTTTTAAGGCCTGTGGTAGGAACAGAGCAGCAATGTGGCTCTCAGAGAACACTATACAGCTTACAAGTACAATGCTCTGTGATGTATAGAAAGGTCAGGCTGGCTCTTCTTAGAAAGGGACCAAGAAAATGAAGACTGGATTAAGCAGAGCTCTTCTCCCTGCCCTTTTTATATTCACACAGAAGTTCACAAACATCAAGTCCCAAGTAATGCCAGCAGGATATTTTAATAGTAGTACCTCATCACAAATGCTTTTTCAGAGCCTGCTCTTGTATTTATGTTTAGGTCATCTCTTCCTTTTCACAACCTACTTCTCCACCTCTTCCCAGAATTAGCAATATTTGTATGTACTCCAGTCTAAACTGGGAGCTTTTGTTTTGCTTTTCCATTTTTTTATTGCTCCGAAATAATTGTTCAGTTCTGCTTAAAATGTTCTTACCATTCCAGGTGATTTTCAACGAAGGCAGACATGGGGCTGATCTGTACAGTGTAAGTGTCGTTGGCTGAATACTCAAACAGCCCGTAATAGGGATTGAAGAGCTCCTGAGACAGAAGGAAAAAGAATTCTCGGGAGGGGCCACTGTAGTCCAACCTGGAAAGAAAAAGGCAGAAAAGATAAAATGAGGCTCCTTACCATTTGAGTGGATTTCCTGATTTGCCTACATTGGCTGCTGCCTTTGTACAGCGGCCTGTGTAGTCAAGTGTTCCTAACATGATTTATCTCTTCTCTCAAAACTCGATTCTGAGTCCTGAACAAGTTACAATGCCAAAACTTCACCAATAGCCAGGCTGATCTGGGAGGAATCATAACTAGGACATATGCCTTAAGTAGTTTACTTTCCTTTGTTCCAAAAAGCTCAGCAACTGGAGGTACAAGGCTCAGCCTTGCTTCAGCTGGCTGGCCAGCAGAGGGGTAACTTCCTAGTGAGTGGGTTTGAACTGCCTGTGAACACCTGGGTTCACAGACCAGAAAGCCTGGGCTAAAGCAGAGATGGCTCTGACCCTGCTACACCGAGATGTATCCAGATCTAGAGCCAAGGATGTTTTTTTAGCTACAGAAACCATAAAGAACAAGACCAAGTCCCAGCAGAATTGTGCCTCTTAAGACAGAATGGTGATTCTTTGCTTGTTCCATCTAAGCCCTTCCAGTTTTGTTATTTTCATGTGGTACACCTTAAATTGAGCTTTGCTGTTGTATGAATTTGCTACGTAGAGAACCTCTTTTTTTCCTTTGAATTTTTTACACTCAACAAAAGGAAAACAAGACTAAAAATTTTTCCTGAATGCATTAAATGAAAACTGTGGTGGATTTATTAAAAACAGATAATGGTGAGTAGGTTTTTTCAATCTGAAATAAACCTACATATAGCAATATGAAGAAATGATCTCTAGCCATCTATCGTGTGTGCCAAAAGATTTTCTGAGGTGGACACTATTCCTTCTACTTAACAATTGTAAAGTAAGTAGAAAGCTCTGCAACCGAATCAGAATGGTCTGTACTATGAAGTTAAAGAAGCATAAATGAAAGGGGTTGAATGACTGATTTGTGCAACTAGAAAGATGGCAAAGGGTAGATGGGACCATCCTCCTGTGTTTTATGTCTGGAGATTCAGTACTCTCTTTGAGGAGCTTTAGCTCTAGGATAATGTGATGACACAAAAGGCACGCCTGTACAAGAGGATAGTAACAAACTCAAGTGACCCACTAGTGCCAGCCATGACCAGGTCTGGCTCTAGGGACATCAAAGCACTGGGTTAAGCCTGATAATGGCTGGAGTAAAGAACTACAAACAAGATGTATCTATGTTCAAAAACCTCCAACAGGAGACTAGCTATTGCATTTCTGGGCAACACACTAACATAAATCATAAAGCCCTTGTAGTTCATTTTCAACGGCCTTTTTCTTTGAATGATGGGAAGCTGTGCTCATATAGCATCATGTGGCCATACAGCATCAACTCTTCAGTAGGGAACTGGCATCTTGGAGTCCTTCCAGCAGAATGTATATTAGCGTTAAGCAGCAGAAAACCTAGAGGAATGTATCTTCAGATGTAAATGGATCAGTGAAGAATGAATGCATTTGCATATCAAATTGGTTTGTAATTTCTCCTGAGGACACCATGCCACACAGAAAACAAAATGACTTTGGCAGTATTAGCATTCCAGAACGCTATGCCAAAAAGACAAACTGAAGTGTGCTACACGTTTATGCTTTATTTGCAGGCCAGAGGCAAGATCAGCTGTGAAAGATGACCTCTGCTACCCAGTACTGAATCCATAGAGAATAAAAAAGTAAGAGTGAAAAAACCTGATACTGAGGTCACCGAGTGACTCTCTTTGAGACTCTTTGAAACTTCTGTTTCCCACTGTACGTAACCTGTCCTGAGACAAGGGACAAACACCCTTCACTTGCCATGACATCTCAGAGCTGATTGTCAGCAGTTGTTGGACATATTGAGAGTTGCCTCAGGTACTGTCTGATACCTTTGGAACTGAAACCCTACACACATGGTTTTTGGAAAAAAAAAGAAATTTTACATGCAAAGCTACTGAAATGCAGCTTCATGCCTTTGTCATATGGCATCCTGGAAACACACACATAATGGTCTTTCCATTATAAAAGCTTGTGGATTAAGCCTCCATTACAACATAGCTATTGAGGTGAGCCAGGGTGGCTTTGAAAGGTTGTGCTTACATTTGAAAACAAAAGGTCATGGGTTGACTTTCATCATACAAAAATGGCTCATGGATTTTAAGGGTTGTAGAAAGCTTCCTGAGAAAAGGCCTTCTCAAGAAACTTGTACTGCTTTTAGATTCCAACTTCAAGAATTAAATTTTAAGGACTAAACAGCATTAATGTTTCTCACTTAAGATGAAAACAAGAAATCCAGATACAACAAATATGCAGATAACAAATCCACATTAGCTAGCATGCAAAACAAAAATGTTTAAAGCAAAACCAGATCTATTGTGAAGAGTTAGAGTAACAAACTGCATAAAGGTCTGATCTCTAACTATAGCCCTCAGACCAATTCAGTGTGTAAATATTGGCCTGGAGTTGAGTTTTCTCTTCCAGCCTGTCAAAAAATCTACAGCAAACAAGATGACAATAGATTTAACCACTTAAACTGTCACTTTGAGACATCTAGATAGAAGGTGTTATAGGAAAATGAAGCATTATTGTTCTTGTTATTTTTAACAAATGTTTGAGTTGATTAAGATGAATCACTTACTCAGAGGTAAAACAAAACCAAATAAACATTACATAATAAGAGAGGCTCAGCCTTAGTCAACTTGGTGTTTTGCAACATAGCAGCTACTTCAGAACTGAGAGCATTCTGTGGTTCCTACCCTTCCTCGCCGACAAATGTGACGTAGAGTTTGTTCCGCTGGAGCTCCTTGCGTGAATACGCCATTACCTGGTTGAAGGTGCCTTCCAGCAAGTGGTCACGCCGTATAATTAACCTGCAAAGGAAATAAAGATCTGATGA
Organism: Onychostruthus taczanowskii; assembly: GCF_017590055.1. Taxonomy (NCBI): domain Eukaryota; kingdom Metazoa; phylum Chordata; class Aves; order Passeriformes; family Passeridae; genus Onychostruthus; species Onychostruthus taczanowskii. The sequence goes on along the minus strand of NW_024506773.1, from coordinate 40,100 downwards.
TTGAGTCCTGTGTGAGCTTGTGAGGCTGAAGGTAAACAACAGCTGTAAAGAGAGACATTTGTTCCCAGAGAACTTAATAAAATGGCATCTGCTGGTGCCCATGCTACTTGACCATTACAGATTTCCATTGGCATTCCTATGTGCCTTGAAGGTGAATTCCTTCACAGTGCCATCATTAGGCTCAAAGTGCTGCTCTGCTGCTAACATTCTCTGCATCAGCCCATATGTACAAATTTATATGGTAGAGGGGGCTGTTTGTTTCCTGTGTATATGAAGACCCAGCTTTCTGGAATTGGCCCCAAACACTTCCTGGATTTAATCCAGTGAATGTCCAGACACATACTGCTTCTGTGGCAGGGGAAGCAAAGGGAGTTATCAGCCTCTGTTTATACAACACATCTCTCATTCCTTTACTAATCTCTACAACAACTTAATGAATAGTACTTTTACACACCGTCTGTGCAAGAAACCCTTCTTGTTCATATGTTCATGGACATTTTAAAACAGACCTTCTAAAATATATTTCGTGTCTACCTTGGACCCATTCAGCAGGACACCAAAAGAGGCAACAACTAGCTAGGACTCCTCAGCTCTGTAAGACCATTTTGCTGATGACATTTGCCTGGAATAAATTACTTGGCTTCATACTTTTATTTTTTCCACAACAGATGTCCTTTGGTAGGAAGCCAACCTGAGGCATAAATTCAACCAGATGCCCAGGAAATACCTTAGAAACAGCCCACAGCCTTTGGCAAAGTAGGATAACTAGATTGAGCACAAGCTGGTTCAGACTCAAAAGCCAGCTAACAAGATGTGTGGAAAGAAACTCCACAATCAAATGAGAGAGAACCCCAAACACACGAAGACTGGCAGAAATCCCTCCAGTTCAAATCCAGGAGAGCTATCAACACAAAGAACTATGGAAAGTTAAACCTGCATGTACAGGATCATGTTCTGGCCCTGAGTTACACAGTTATCCTGAGTTATACATATCTACTTATATGTAGATCCAAAGAATTTGGAGTCATCTTGCCATTACAATGATACAGCTGTGGTTAATATCTGGTAGGTGTTTGCCTGGAAGGATAATTCTCCTACTGGGAAATTGTAGGTAGGAATATGAATATCCCTGTTAAATAAGCAAGAAATGGGAGTGTAAGAGAATACTAATGTTTAAGAAGGAAAACTTCCACACAAAAGCCTCTTGAAGGTCACTCTTTTGTAGGGTATATGAAGATCCTATCTTTCCCTGATGGTTATGTAAAAAATGCAATCTCTAGGGTGTTTTACATTCCCTATCCCTGTCTTCATGAATTACGAATGACAAAAGACAAAGCTTTTGTCCCATTACCCTGAGTGATTTTAATACTTACTTAATTTTCCCTGGACCTTGCCCATACCCTTTGGCTTCAAGTTTTCGATAGAAATTGCGCAGCTTGGCTTCAAAGTCCCTCCTGTATGGAGAAGGTGCTCTTGCACTTGCTCGCTGCAGCCCTGGAGGGAAAATAAACAGCATCCTAAGGTGTAAGGCCCTTGACATTCTTCCAAATCATACAGCTGATGTTTCCACACAGAACCAGTAAATAAATGTGTTAGGAACTTTTTGCAGATAGACAGTGCACTCAGTGTTATTTTTGCTCTATCTGACATCAAGAGAATTGTAAGTTCCTGTAATTCAGTGATTGAAATGAACTTCCAGGGACTGTATCCTATTCACTAAAAGTAGTGTTAAGCTCACCTTGTGTGTGCCCTTGTGTTGCCTCTGCCTTTAGCTATGATTGAATGGTAACTGAAGGATCAGAAAGGCATAAGAAAGACTAACATATGTATCTACCTTTCATGATCAGTGGCATTTAGGTTTTCTTTTCCTTTTGCACTTTTAAGAGATCTCTCTCCTCTCATTGTACAGGAGATCTCCTTACTTGGAAGGATTAAACCTCTGAAATTCAGAGCAATGCTTCTCACTGGAGCCTAGCAGCCCAGCCAAGCTGGGAGTCAGGTTTCCCTGTGTTAATCTGACTGTATATTAAACACTTCCAGCTATCAACACAAAATCCCTCTGTGGCATCAAAAAGGATTTCTGTCAGCAAGAAATGCTACATTTCCCTATTATGATTCACACACAACAGCAGATTTTTCAGCAATTTGGAACCTGTTTTGTTTTGAAGGGTGCATTCTCAAAGCAGGTGATTATTCTTTTTGTATAAACAAATGCCATGCCATAAAAGGCCAAATAATGGATTAATGAAATCCCATTTACCTATCTCATTACAAAAGACAATAAAACCCAATCTTTTTATGAGAAATCTAGCAGCAAATGCTCCACAGGAAAGAAAAAAAAGCCCATCACATTTAGTGGGAGCCCAAAGTATCATGGTTGCCATGAGGGAAGGACATTACTGTCTCTGCTGGTAAAATAGAAAGGTGTATATACATGCAGCACAAAGAGAATCCCTTGCAACACTTCTTTCTTCTGTCAGCCTTTTGTTTTTCCCCAGGGCATAAGAGAAGGGGTGCTCTCATGAGCTCTATAACCAGGACATAAATTAGCAATAAGACAGTGTGTTGCTGGAAATGAGTATTTGCCCTTGTGTTTTCACAAGAGCAGTCTCCTAAGTCACATTTGTGCCATATACTTGGATTCTTGTCCTGAAGGAGACTTGCTTATGATCTGTCCTGGTATAGACAAGGGAAACTTGTACTCACACTGGTGTTAAAACTCATTAATGAAAATAGGACATTCTGACAAAACACTGTTCTCCTGTAGAGAAGGGTTTAGCATTTAACTTCTTCACATCAAAAAACCTTTCAATTTTCCACATCCACATCCAAGACTTGAACTTCTCTTGTCCCTTAATTTTGTTTGAAATCAGATAATTTAAATGCATGCTCAAAACCTCCTCCAAAAATGGATTTCTTCAGATCACATTTCTGTTGATTCTCTCAAAATGGCCACTGGACACAGCCATGCAGTGAGACTGCGGTGGGGGTTGTGTCTCTTGGTAAAAGGGAGACATTAGCTCCTCAAATTTCTATAGCATAAACAATAACTACAGAGACATAGCACAGCTGGAAATAACCTTCTCAGACAGCATGTCTTTCTGGAAAATATGTTTCCTGTTGAACCTAAGTTAATGGGTTCAACACGGGAGGTCAGGCTAGATGATGAAGATGATCCCCTCAGGTCTCAAAATGGATGTGCCTTGGGAAGAAGAGAAGTTTTTGGAACATTGAATGGAGGAGACTGAATTTTAAAAGAGTACTGGAAGTGTGCAACACACCTTCAATTTGTAAGGTGCTCTTGGCTGCTGTCACATAAAATGAATGTGCTTCCATGTCAGTGACTTATGCTTGAAGTACACCACTCTCTTATCCTAATCCTTTCCATTGATATAAAAAGGTATGTATCAACAGATACACAGCAGCACTGGAAACTGATCCAGCAAGAAAAGTATCTGGGATCAGATTCAGAGTGGGCACTGTAATTAGCAGGCTGACAGCTGATGCTGGCTCTGAGTCTCCTCTTTTCTATTTATCAGAAGAAATACCACAAATGCAAAATCTTGTTCTAATTTTCCCATCTCCTTACCCGGAGAGTTTTGGGGTGATGAACAGGGCGAGCAACGAGGAGAAAAACTGTAACCCGGATGGAAGGCAGCCTGCAGTGGTATGTAGGACATGATATCCTCTTCAAAAAGGCTGCATGCAAAAAGTCATAGGGAGATATTTAGTTCACATTCATCACATGAAGGAATGTAAATACGCAGTATGGTGCAAGTTCATTGTGTCAGATGTTTGGGTGCATCTCTGAATTCGGGGATTAAAAAAAATCCATAGGTTTCCCAAAGACAGACTTGTCACTAGCAATGAAGAACAAAATGAATTTTAATTGATGTTTCATGCTAACATGATAGCTCAGTCACTGATGGAGAGTAAAGACATGAGGCTACATAGGAAACAGGAGCACCTTCAACACATTAGCAGAGAGAAGTAAAATTAGGTAGTGCTATCACAGCACACCAATCCCACCTGGGTAATGCAACTTTTCCCATCTCAGATCAAGACAATAAAATACGTTCTTAGCTACACTGAGGAGAAGTAGGACCTAAAGACCAAGCTCTCTGGTTCCAGTACAAACTGAAGCTTCATCTTCATTACCCAAACAATGCCCACGGCAGTGCACATTGAGGTTTCATGCATGTGCGACAGCACTACTGCAGTAAAATTATCAATTTCATGAGCAGTTACATTATTATAGTAAGAAAGACAAGGGTTTTTTCCTCTCTTTTTTGTTTTTTCTTTCTTTAAAAAGCAAGATTTTTTTTTTCCATTAAAAGGAAACGTTTTTGACCTGATTCTTTTTTATCTGCTACTTGATGGCAACAGCCATACTGACTGAGCTGGCTGGATTTACTGCACTGATGGAGGCTGCCTTCCAGGAAGTACAAATTGACAGATAAACTCTGGCTGAATCATTTTGGATGGCTATCAGTATGACCTGATTTAACAAAATCTTTTCAATTATGCTGAGAAAAAGCCAGATAGTTTCTCTGGTACTGTAAGTAATGACATTATGCTATTGATCAAATTGATTACCTCAGCAGAATTACTAAATCTGCATCACATGACAACTTTTCAAGCCCATGTGTACCCTCTGTCCGAATGTAATGTATCTTCTCCCTGAAACATAAGTGATATTATGGAGAGGAGAAAAAAAAATACAAAACCAGAAAAAACCATGCCATTATCACAGCTTGAGCCACACATAGAGTAGTTATTTTTTGGTATTTTGCCAGTTTCTGTTTATCTCCTTATAAAAATGGCAAACATCCTATATGCCTGATTCATTTTCTAATCTTCCTAACAAACTTGCAAAAAAATTCTGTCTCCTTTACTTAGTTTACTGATCCAAAAGAAAGAGATTTTATTCCCTATTTTAGAGTACAGAATTCTCTAGTGCTCCAGTTTCATGTGTACACGTCAGGTCACCAACTGCAGATTTTTTGTGTAAGCCTACAACTAACATAGCACCTTTTGTTAACAGAATTTACAGTAATATCACTTCCTTTCCCTCTGTCAATTCCATCTGGGAAATAACACTAACATAAACTTGATGTGAATTAATCACACAGAGGTTATACAGTAATATGTGTTGCATGTATAAAAACGTAACTTTAGTTAATAAAAACTGAGAAACATAGGACAGGATCCTATCAGCAGATTAAGATCATGGAAGATACGCATCTACACCTCAGCCTATCAGTGTGTTTCTAAAGCATTCAATTTTCCAAATATTTTTATTCTAGTATTAAGTCAAACTATTATATCTCAAGTAAAGGATGTGCTCTAGAACCTTGCAATCAGGGTCTAAAAGATGGACTTTGCATCCTACGAGTTTGCTTAACACCTGTGGCATGAGCATTAGGCAGTAGCTTGGATCACTCCTGGCTCAAGGTATAATCAGCAATGACCTAGAGGCAAAAGGCTCAATATCCTGTTACAAATCTCATTATGCACTGGCTAAGCTGTCTAGCCCTGTCACTGGTCAATTTTGTTCTCTGCTCAGAAGGAGATAAAAGCATTATGTGTTCTCTGGGAAATGAGAATTCAAATTACAGCTGAGGAAAAAAAATAGTCTGGAATAATTTGATGGTGAAGATAAAAATTTCTCAGTTACAGAAATGTACATCTTAATACTGAGAGTATTTTTCATTGTATTTCTCATTTTATTTGCATGTATCAATTCCTCCAGAAGGGAACTCTAATCCTCACATCCAAAAAATTCTTTGTCTGGCCCTCAGAGGTAAATGAGGAGTCAATAAGGCTACCAGCAGAAAGCACTGCAGGAATTTGGAGGCCCTCTCCTCTTTCAGCAGCCCTGCAGCCACACCTCTGATTGCACAGCACATCCTAAACTCTTGGTCAAACTCTCAGCTGGTGCATATGGGCATCCCTGACATTGATTAACTCCAGCTTAAGTCCTTGGCCAAAATCAGTTAATTTGAACTTTGGAATTTGATAGATTATAAGTTGTACTGATGATTGGTTCTGTTTTTTTCTGTTTTTAAAAAATCTATTAGGAAGGAAATGGGCTTAAGAAAAAGAAATACACTTTGGAAATTACAACCTTTAATGGTTGTAATTACAATCCACTTCATAGTAATGCTCCAATTACTTTATAATATCTAGGGTGACTATATCCCTGACAGGGGTGTAAATCCAACCATGAAGCAAAATCGGGGTTCTGCTGGACTTATTGGGGTTTTGCTGCTGACTTCCATCCAAACACTCTTTAACTCTTATCTTCTGAAAAGCAAAGGGATAATTGCAGGTGAAGGTGGAGTTTCTGGTCGTTATTTGCCCATATTTATTTTACTTCTTGGATGTCTGTGGAAAGTAACTATAGTAACCACATGGATCCAGGTTGTTCCCATCTACTCTTTAATGCTGGCAGTTCCATAGGAGCTCCAAGTTCATCTTTTGTACTACAGTTACTAGAATTTGGTTTTCCCCACTACAAAAAGCACTTCCTGGGAGTAGGGTAGAGCAGTCTGGCAAAAAGTGGTACCTGAGTGCATGGTTTCTGGCCAAGCTGGGCTGACGCTCCTGCAGCATCTCAAAAATGTTGGGTTGGCGCAGAAATGCAACAATCTTGTCATTGTAAGCTGGAAAAGGTAAAATCAAACCAGAGGCTTTATTTGTCACCAGAACTCTGCAGGGGCACACTGCACTGCCAGTGAGGCACAGGACAACACGAGGCAGTGCATGCAGCTGATGAGAAGTCCTAAAACTCACCTTTGTGAGCTTTGAGAAGAAAAAACAAAAAACTTGGCTTACCCAGAGGTAATGCCTCGTGATGGTGCTGGTTTCGAATAGCTGTTACGAGACTATTGCCTGGTCTGGCCAACAGAGTAACTCCTCTGTTTCGAGAAACTTCAGAGGCCTACAACATCAGAGAAAAGGAAAAGAATTTTCAAAACTGACCACCAGTAGCTCATCAGTCAGTTAAAAGATTTGTCATTTTTACTTCTGTAACCTTCAGAATGGTCCATGATGTTGACTGGAGGGCAGAAAGCATGCATGAAAATGACAGCTTTATACTCCAGTCAACTTAAAAAAGGCAAGTAATTCTGTGCTTCCAAATGAAGGTACACCATTATCCAGAGCTGTCACAGCTCCTCAGTGCTGAAGGCACCAGAAGTAAATGCGCGTTAATGTAGGTATTACAGTGATGGACTTCTCTGGTTCAATGAAAATAAAATCTCTGTAGTATCACACTACATACTCTGTAGTATCAAACATGTATTGTTTTAGCATAACTGCATTACTTCAAGGTTTTTACAGCAATGTTTTTGAAAAGAGAAAAAACCCACAATGCTTGAAAAGAGAAAAAACCCACAATGCTTGAAAAGAGAAAAAACCCACAATGTTCATTCAGTGTTGTTGAAGGGAAATTTAATATTGGAAATAACGTGAGGAAGGTATATCTAAGTACACCATAGCACACAAAAAGGCTGTATTGTCCCAAAAGTCTGCCTAACTTGTATAACAAGAAATTGAATTGCATACACTGGAAATAAGAACATTATCCAAAGACCTGATAAAGGGAGTAGTAAGAAGGAAATTTTTCACTGCTCCTTAACTGAGGCACTTAAAGAAAGCCACTGCTCTAAATACACTATCTAGTAAAGGGAATCATGTCAGAAAGGCAGAATTCTTAAAAGGTGAGAAGACACTTTGGTGTGATGATATTAAAAGGCAAACAATGACATCTGACAATGTTTGCACTAAGGCAAACAGAGCACTAAGGTTACTTACGGGGTAACCTTTTGGAGATTTGTGAAATTTGAGGGGAACCCACCTGTCTCTCATGTTTTCCCCCAGAATATGGCCACAGTGAGGCCAAGAGAGGAATCAGAATGGTTTGGTTTGGAAGGGACCTTAAAGATCTAGTTGCAACAGCCCTGTTATGGACAGGGACAACTTCCACTAGACCAGGTTGCTAGGGACCCTTCCAACCTGGTCTTAAAACACTTCCAGGCATGGAACATCCACAGCTTCTCTGGGCAATCTGTTCCAGCGCTTCACCACCTTCATAGTAAAGAATTTTTTCCTAATATCTGATCTCAACTTACTCTCTTTCAGTTTAAAGACACTCCCCCTTTCCTGTGACTACAGTGTGAAGCTGTATCAGGACAAGATGCATTAGGAATTCCAATTGCCACTCCACTGGGCTAATAGCTGCTCCTTTCTTACTGCAGAAGTTATAGCATTTGGCAACTACTTCAGGAAGAATTCACCCCATATTCAATATTTTAAATGCTTAGCTCTGCATCCAAGCAAACGGTGCCAACCCATTTTCAGTGGTACAGCCAAAAGCCAAGTTTTCCAATTGGAAAGACACAAAAAACTGGAAAACTAAATGTGCCTGGCAAGCTGCCTTTTGGAATCTGTAAATCTTAAAATGTTTACACGTATCAAGATGCATTTGATACATGTCAACACACAGGTTAAACAATGAAAAATCTTAACTATTCTAATCAAACACACTGTAATTTAAAACACAAAGCTGCTGTGCAAGTGCATAATGAATGTTTTGTTTCATCATCCAGTTAGGATTTCACTTGTACCCTTTCACTGCCTTTGCCTCCTCCTCACACCCTCACAGGTCAACTCACAAGGAAAATTTAGATCAGGCTTAGGCAACTTTTCCCCTGCGACCCAGGCATCCACCCCAGCAAATGGTGGCCTTTACAGCATTCACTCCATGCTATGGCACAGGGGGAAACCTTAGGTGCAAGAGGTGCCCCGTGATCCACTGCCACAGTGGGCATGAGACCCATGTGGGACCAGCCATTTCTTGGGATGTTTGTCAGCAGCACAGCCAGGATCACACTCTGGCCCATGACCAGCTGTACTAGATAGGATGTGTGGGAGGGTGCTAAGGCTTTGTTGGGCTCAACTTCTTCACTTCTAGGGAGCCCTGGAGTTCAGGTGAGGACACCTATTCCTCAGGTCCTTGTAGAATAAACTTGCAAGGGAATGCAGATGATGGGTGAGCCTGTTTTTAAGGGTGATCACTAACTCCTCCTTGACAAAGACAAATCCTATGCCCTTGTTGCTACACATAATTCTACTGACCAGAAGACAGAAAGGGGAAAGAGAGGAGTAACAGAGAAGTTAAACATATATTTCCCATAAAAATTAGCACCAGGTGGTATTTGCTCATCACTTGGGGACTGCATGGTACTTCTGTCCAGCCTGGGCCTGGATCCTCCTCTTGCTCTTGTCATCATTCCTTTTTTCAGCTTTCCACTGCCTGGACATATTTCTCCTGGAGCAAGAATTTTGGAAGGAAATGTGTATAGTGCCTGTGAAAAGAAACTTTTGCTCCCCTCTTCCCATCTTTCCTGTTCTGGTTTAAGAGCTAAAGTCATCTAGATTGTAAGAATCCAGTTCTGTACACACCTCAATAAACTGGTGATGTAATTCTCTTCATCATCATCTCAAGGCATTGCTCATGCTGTGTTTGGTCTTTTAACATTTACACCTCCAAACAAGTTTTCTTTGGTAACACAACAGGAAAATTCCCAGCCCTCTAATTAACTTCCATTTTGCTAACAATTCTCTTTCCACTCTTAGCTAATAGAATACAATTGATTGCTCCAATTTAGTGTTCATTCGCAATCATCTTGTCTACTTTAACTTTCTAATTGAATAATTAAATTTTGATTAGCACATTATTCTCTAATAAAAAAAATAAAGAGTGACCCCTCTAATGATTTAGTAACCTGGTTCATGTAGTGCAGAGTAATTGACAGATTTATGTCAGGCTTTAACAGCTTTGATATTGATACTGGGATGTTGCAACCAAAGTGGAGATTTCAAACTACCAGAGGAGCCTTTCAAGATGTAATACCTTTTCCTGGTTTTTATATTGCTGCTGGATTTCAGAGGCCCATTTGAATCCTTCTACTTGCTTGTTGTGGTTTGGGTTGGTAAGGAGATATATATACTGCCATATTCTAGCACCTTCTCTGAGCTTCTCGCTAACCAGCACCTCTTGCCTCGCCATTGTGGATGCCTGCTTGCTTTCTCTTGCTGTCTTTAAAATCTCTACCCGGTAATCATGGATGTTGACTTTTACTGAAGATGGGAAGTCCTTTAGAGGGAATGGAAAGTGCTTACAAACTGTTCTGTTTATAGAAGTGGCATAAGGAAATGAATCACTTAGTGACCTATACTTTAGTTACTGATATCCACTATAGCTACCTGACCTTTTCTTCCAAAAATCACGTAACTAAGAGCAGCAACAATCCCCTTTCTCCTGTAAAAGACTGATAACACTTAAATAAGTGCTTAATAAAGAACTTGTAGCTTTTTTTCTCAAATTAATATGTAATATCATTTAATATCAGTAATCTACACAGAACAATGGAAGTTTTTGCAGAGGTCCTTTATTTCATTACCCTGGCTCTTTTCTGTGCCTTCTCTGGCAACCACAACTTCACTATTCTGATGTCCTTCAGGCTCCTTTGACATACGTACATAACACTGAAAACTGGTGAGTTGTCCTTTGTGGTCCTTCATACTGTCCTGGTGACAGCTTCCAGAGGCCACACCATCTGCTCAGCAAAGAAACCAGCAAATCTGCACACAGCTGACACATGGCCAGGACAAAGCCCCACGTGTGAGTCTACAGACATGATTTATAGGCCAAAGAGCATCCAAATGCACTTAGAGGAAATGGCATGGAACATGAGGCTCTTAATAAATGGACTGAGCTGCAAAGGGTTGAATATTTTCCTTGTAAATAAGAGACTTTTAGGCACCAATCCAAAGTCCTTGGAAATCAATGGGAGTCCTTCCAGTGCAGCAGCAGACACTTCCAAATGGGAAGCTACTTGACTACAACAAAGAAGTTTGGCTATGACAAGGCTGTAGGAGCACTGTGGGACCTGGGTCAGTAAGACTGGGAGGTGACTATTTCATTGGCTGATTATGCCAGAACAGTGGTCTCAAAGAACATTTTTTCATTTCCCCAGATTACTCAAAAGTATTCAATACTTTTGATTTCCTACCCTTTACTGGCTTTTTTGGGTTTATTGCATATTGCTCCTTGCCAGCCTTGCCAGTGCTTGCAAAACCAAGTGTATTTTTTGGGCAAGGTCATCTGAGCTGTTCAGGGGTGTTTCTGTCCCTGACATGGCAAATTTGCAAACAAGCCTCAGGCAAGCATGGGCCCAAGCATGAATCACGGTGCAGGTGGCTATCACAGTCATGCCAGCAATTAAATCACAGCAGCAACACTAAACTGAAGGCTGCTGGCAGAGGGAAGTTTCTAATCTGGTGGGAAGATATGACTGAAACAGATCCATTGATACATTTCTATCTTCAAAAAATGTGGCTCTGTATTCACCCAAGATGGAGAGAACATGCCCAAGCTACTCATTGCCTTTGGTCCTGAAGAACTGACCACCCACCCTGCACAGCTCCTAATCCCAACCCACCTGGCAGTGAGAGGTATTCAGACTGGTGCTGCTGCAATAAATTTTGATGCTAATTTCACAAACATTTCTATGGATATTTTTGTGGAAGACAAAGATCCTTTCACCATAGTTCATCTTTAGTTCTATTCAGCAACAATCTTTACAAATGTTTAACTGTATGGATTTGCTATATGAAGAATCTGATTGCTGGTACTTTTTCCTACTTAAATCCACAACGCAAGCACAGTATTTATGCTTCTTTCAATCATGTCTATGGCCCTCAGAGATAAAAATCATCTCCAAGATCTATAGCAAAGATATTTAATGTGACTGAAAGCTGAGAAAGCAAACCTCAGCATACATTACTGCACTTCTTCTAGGGGGTCTATCTTTTCAGAGCACAGTGTCATAGTGGGGAATGAAGAAACATATGAGGTATCAGACTATAAAAAAATTAAGGAATTACTTAAGTAAAGCAAGGCCAGGACTTCAAATATGGATTCTTCTGTTAAAATCTATTCTGTCATCACTTCACATCAATTATGCTTTACCTGCTTATTATTTTAGTCAGAAAACCATCAAAATATAAACCAGCAAGCTCTGAAATAAACCCTTCAGAAAGACAAAAAAATCCCTTAGTGTCTTTGGAAGATCGACATTCCAAGACAGTCTGTTTCAATGCTTTTAAAATATAAGAAGTTTAATAAGTTCTTATAATTCTAGAGAAGACTGCTGTCAAAAGTTCCTGAGTTGATATGAGCACAGCTACCTCTCCAGCACTGTAGCTACGAAGCCGCTGGAGATGTTGGCGGTGAGTCAGGTGATTTGGGAGACGCCCATTCTGCAGCGGGATCCTGGGATCTATGAAGGTGGTAGCACGGCTATTGTGGTCAACGAAGAAAGACTGAAACACAAAGGAACAATGGTTTCTTTAATAAGAAGACTGACAACCCTGTGATGATATCACGGCAATGCAGCAGGAAAACCACTGGCAACTATATGTGGGAAATACCTTGGATAAGGGTAGTCCATGGAAGGCATCTGCAAACAACAGGACTCAACTGGCCTACTCAAAGCTAGAATAGCTCTTAGAAAATATCTGAAGCTGTGTAGACCAAAATCATGTGCAATGGCCATGATGTAAACAGACATGAGAGAATAATATTATTGGGAAATGCTGCTTTAACCTATTTGGTGGTTCCAGAGGTCAGTCAGCAAAGCTTCATTCGAGGTAGAGACACTGAGTCAAATTTTGCAGTCACAACAGATCTACTCTGGCTCAAACATTGTTGTCCGCCCAATGCTGCCTTGCTTTGGTATTATATACAATATTCTTTGGTATTATATACAATATTCTACAGAAAGCTAGGAATGCTTTGAAACTTTGAAGCTTTTTTTTCCTTTTTTTCCTGCTTCTAAAATAACTCTCCTTGCTGCTTGTGTTGTTTAAACTAAACCTTCACTGATTTTGAGTCAAGAAGGAAGGAACTTTTAATAATCATGTAGTCTGGTGTGCTGTGTTAAACAAGTGATTAGTTTTGTTGGCACTCTTACCTTGCCCTGCTGGTCAGTTTTTATCTCCCAGCCACGAGGAAGCTCCAGTCGGGTATCAGCAAACATGTTGATGAAATTTACTAGGTCTCTGTTGTGCTGATACCGCTCAAAATTACGAGCATCTCTACGAATTTTCAGAATCATGTGCTTCAAGCAGGTACTGTTGGTGAAGACTCGATAGGCACTCTATGAGATGGATAACAGAGGAGATGAAACCCAGTTCTGATGCCAAAACATATTTGGTTATTTCACGGGCCACATGCCCGAAGAACTGAAACAAATCCTGTTAGAATCAAGAAACACTTCCATCTCATTGTTTTGATTTGAATGACTACTTTACATGCATATGCAGAATTAAGAAATACAATCTGGAAAGTGAACCATCCCACACATTATGCACAGTTAGCTTGTGTAAGAACTGCCTTTTTAATGCACTTCAAAAATGGTCAGCTGAAACATCACACACTCAAGGTGAATGTAGTTGACCTGTTGACCCTTTCATTGCTTTTACTGTTTGACAGAAGCACTGCTTGTGTGCCTCGGCAGTGCCAGAGAGATGCAAAGACAGCAGTGAACATGTATTATTGCTATAATTGAAATCAAGATGTGCGTGATAGGACTCATGAACTTAAGAGGACCCCAGAGCAAATGTCTCCATATGAGCTTGCTGCCTTTTTTATGGTGACTATACAGCCACAGGAGAGGAACAGACACTTTTTAATTGTCTATTTTTGTAAGATGTGAATTGTTTCCTGGAATGGAGTATTTGTTTCTGTGATGACTACAAAGCTAGTCAGATGGAGACACTTCCATGAGTCCAATGAATGCCACCCCTCAGGCAGGGAGTTGTATCTCACAATGGGCATTAAATGCACCTCTAGGGAAATGTGGCCTGAGGCAGCTCAAGGGACTGATCTGATTGCAGAATAGGGGCCAAGCGAACTGTGTTTTTTGTTCAATGTGTTCAATGATAGAGCATCACAAAATAATACTTGTGCTAACAACACACAGACCCATTCACAGGCTACTCTTTGAATCCTTCACTTCAGGGAAAAAGCTCCTTAAGACAGAGTAGGAAACTTCACAAAAATCTCCTGAACCTTTTACTAGAGAGAAAATGATTGCCTTGGTTTGCTGGTCAGCCAAAAGGATTGATTACTCATTAGAGTAATAAAGACCACTGAAGGACACCTGTCTTAAGTGAAGAGCTCCAGTGTGCAGACCTGGAATATGTCCAGAGAATCTGACCCAGCAGCTTTGAATTCTCAATTTCTATGTGCATTTAGTGCATTTTAACCACTATAATTCAATAAAACATCTACAGGTGTAATCTTTATGATGTAAGGATTTATTGTGGCGACACCACTGAGAATGCTCCCTGTAGCACAAGGTTCCTAATTATGGCAAGGGTTGGTAAATGCTATGAAATCACAGAGATATGATCTCTGCCCTGAAGATATGACCTGCTTATAACCTGGGAAAGCTTCATGGTCACAGATTTTTAAGATCCCAGCCTACTACATAACAAAAGTTGTATTTTGATCTAATGTATGATCAATGACTGCCTTGAATATCTCTAAGCTGCACTAGGGAAACAAAGAGTGTAATGTAGTTTTATCTCTTCATGGAAATCAAATATCTGAAAAATGAGAGCTTTTCCCTTTAATTCTAACTGCTGGATAATATTTTCCAATCCCAACTTCAGTGGCATAATTAATAGCTTGGAATTTTAATAGGGGCTTGTGGTTAAAATATTATATTTGTGTTAAGGCAAAAGTTATGTGGGCCATTATTCCTGTACAAGTAGTATCTGCATGACCATTTGACAGATGTTTTAATAGATTATTCTGGTTCTCACATTAGAGGCAAGTTTTTAAGATAAAACTGATGGCTTCTTTCTGCTTTTTTTAAATTTCAGTGACTAATAAAATTGGGATTTAGTCTCCTGTGAGCTGTTCTTTACACAACTATGGAATCAGTGGCTCATTTTTCCAACAACCTTGCTCGTCAAAAATTACATTTCTCCCAGCTATAATTCATCATATAACACCCTGCTAATGGAAGAAATGATCTGCACTCCACAACCTAGTTCAGGGAATGTCAGATGAGTTAATACATCCCTTCCTTGTCAGGATCTCATGGGTGATAATCTCTGGCTGATGCTTGGAGATGGATGGCTGGCTTCAATGCACGAAGTGCCACAGCCAAAACCTGATGTCTGCAGTTAGCTACAAGGCTGTGCTGAGGTAACTTTCAGTGTTTTACTTTTTCTTCCTTTTGAAAAGGAAGGTCATTGCTACCCAAAAATGGATGACCTCCCAAATAGTCAGAAGTCACATTTAGATGCCTTGTTGAACTAAATTCCAACTATGGCAAACTAGGACTGCATTTCCTTGTGGGACTGCCCCATCTGCTTCCTCCTGATACTACATTTTCTCCACTCCCCTCCAGGTTTGCAAGAAAACGTGTGGTTTTACTGCACTAATGGAAAAAAAAAAGTTATTTGAATTTTGAAAATTTGTTTTTATTTGTGCTTTTTCCAAAATAGCTACACTGACACAAGTCAGTATTTCTTTCACTCACTTATGCCTGCCCCTATTTTGGGAATGCAAATTGCAAGTTATTTTTCCCTCTGTTTCCCTTGGTGGTATCTGAGTAAGGCTTGGTGGTATCTGAGTAATATTTCTCAGGATGCTGGGTCAAAAGACAACAACTTCACTGCCTGCAGCAACAGACAACAGAATCAACCAAGGATTCCTGCTTCTTCTGGGAAGATAACACTAATGAGCTTCTCTGTACCATGGACTCTCTCACGTGAGGCAGAATCCCAGCGAGAGCCTCCTTGGAGCAGCCTGGCTGCAGTGTCCCCAGCCTGCTCTGGTGCTCAGAAAGGACAACTGAGCCCCAAGTCACACAATTCAGATTCACTGTGCATTCTCCCTGAAGGTCTGGGACACACCACTAGGACTCAAAAATCAGTAGTGTGAGAGAGCAAATCATAGTTACTCACATAGTTTGCATGCAGCACAGTGAAGAACTCAGGATTGGTGATGAACTTCACAGCTGGAGACTGCAGCAACAAGGTGATTTTTTGAGAATTCACAGGAGAAAGGGAACCTTCCCTCCTAATCTCTGGAAAAAAAAAAAAAAAGCCACAGAATCTTATTAATGTAGTGGCAAGCACAGTCTATTATTTAACCTTTCAGAAACATCTGCAGAAGTGATGATATAAAAAAAGTACCACCTGCCCAATGCACCTACCTTGGCATTCCCAAGACAAGCAAACTGATACATGTCCTTATGTTTGGTGATGCAGTGTGTACCACAGCAGTGCAGGAGCTGGATGCCTTCCTGAACTGTAGCTTATGAAACTCTGTGTCAAGTCTGCTTCTGTCCCCAAGTATAATGTAACCACAGCAGTTTCCACCAGGTAATGGTTTGGTTCAGTCACCCAGGTCCATTCTGGTTTCCCCTGCAGCTGATTTTAGAGAAATCTGATCTCTAATTCCAGCATTACCCTTTACTTTACTTGCACTAGTTTTGACAAGTCCAAGGTTTTGGGGACTTGTATGATAAAAAAAAAAAAAAAAAAAAAAAAAAAAACAAAAAACAAAAAAAACCAAACCACCAAAACCAGACACAATTGCATTATTTTTTATCTATATCTGTTAATGAAGCACAGGAGCAGAACTGAGCACTGAGATTGTAACCCTGTACAGGTAGAATGCCTTTAGCTAACAGAAAAATTCTCCCTATCATTGAATTATTGCTTTGGTGTTCTGGAATTTTCAAGTAAAACTACATTTTATTTGCAGTTCAAGAAAACTGGAGGCAGATGTCATCAACAGAATAAATAAAATTTCATTTTTTTTTATTATTGGTTATAACTTCTTTTTTTATTCTTGCTGCACACATCATATTATTTTATCAATTTAAAACTGCAGACTGGGTCAGTTTCTTCAGTTAAATTGATTTATACTAGCTCAGAACCTGGATTAATGTGCCTTAATTGTATTCCTTCTGACATTTTTCATTTAAATTAAAAGGCAAATAACAAATGTATAATACTGCAGCTTTTTCTTTCCCTAATGTGTTTACACCATCATTGACCTTCTAATTATTGGAATTTCATACAATATTGATGTTTTCTTCCAAAAGCGAAGAAATTATCTATAGCAAAAACCATTTCCTAATAACTTATGGTAACATTTATCACACTGATTAGTTCTTTGCGTTTAAAACAAGAGTACATGTTAAATAATAAACTGAACCAAATACTTAGTGGTGGCAACCCCTATTAAATTACTATTTTATTGTCTATGATACTAAATAATTATACATATTACAAGTAATGGCTACATTACTTATAAATACTAATAATTCAATGTGTACCTCATTTCAACTTCTCTGACATAAGAGAACTGGAATCTCCTTATAAGATCCACTGTAGGTAGAAGTCCCTCTTTAATCACAATACAAAAGATATTATAAGATATAAAAGTAAGGAAACTTTGAGCATCAAGTGTTAAACATCCTTGGCCAAAACTGATTTTCAAGCTAAAAAAACCTAATGGATCAAACCAAACAAAATAGGGTATTTTTCTAAAATTGTTAAAAAAAATTTATTATTTTTCTATGTATGTTTTCCTATTCAACATGGAAAACTAAGAAAATTAAAGCAGATGCTGTGCTGGTTCTTTACAATTACCAATCCTATTTACAGAGGGATGGCAAAACGATAGCAAGAAGTTGGATTTATGCATGGCAGACAATACAGAACACAAAGTTTGGTGAAGGTAAGAGTGATCCAAAGGAAGACAACTGGTCAATCATTTTGCTGGTGCTAACAAAGCAGGGAGTTATTTTTTGCAAGGTCTCAGGTTGCATAAGGGGCATCAGACTGATTGCTGATACCTCCTACTTGAAACAAACACTTAAGACTATGGTTTCCCGAATGTTTTGAGAAAACATTTTTGGTAGGAATGTGATTACCAACAAAAAGAGTAGAAGAGACCCCTGCCATCCCATCCTGCCTTGGGTACATGTTTTCCTCTTCTGCTTTGTGTGACCCTCACTCTTGTCTCCTTATCTAACAAGCTAGATGAAAGATCCAATCTGGCTATAAATGACAAGGACAAGAAGCCAGGCTATTTCAGTTCTCCACTGAGAACTGAACTCCAGGCAGTTCAGTTCTCCACTGTAGTATGGGGTCCTGTCACATAAATTAGTGGTGAACAAAAAGACAGCTGTGCCTTCTTTGGTGACAGCCCACACTTAGGTCAGCTTCACAGCTATCACAAAACCACCCCTTTCAAAACCACAAGTATTTCATACATGATGCCAGGGCCGCTGCAGGTGCAATCACATGGGCAAATGTGGCAGTGCAGAAGCCAAGCCTAACAAAAATAAAGTGCAAATGCCCCAAGCTAAAAATCACATGGCCACAAAAATAAGACAGCACTATTTTTGCAACTACTAGGTGAATTGTATTCACCTAGCAGTTGCAAAATGCCTCTTTCATTTTAGTTTCAAATGGCCCTTTACTAAGGTAAAAATGCTTTGTCTGTCTGAATAGTTGTTAAAGAAGAACTGAAACTGTTGTATCCAGCATTGTGCACATTTAAAAACCTTATCTTCAGGTCTTTTTTTTTTTTTTTAATTGGGTTTTTCAACCTGGTATAACAAAATTCCAGTCTCCCCTGGAAATGGCACTGAACATGCCACTCAGAAGCTTTGTTGCCCCATACCTGGGCTTGGCTGGGAAGGCTCTGCCTCAGAGTCACTTCCTCCTCCAGTGGGAACTCTCTCCACCCTGTTGTTTACCACAACATCATCTTCAGTCCTCTCTGTTGCAATGGTTCGCTGGATGTTTTGGTACCTAGATACATTCATCGAAAGGAACAACAAGATTTAGTTAATAGAGGTGCTTTCTGTTGCTTTCTGCTTTAACAATCTGCACTGTTTCTGAATGACTCCAATATTTCTATCTTCAGTGTACAACAGAGTAAGAGCACAGCTGACTCTTCTCTTGCAGCTGATGCAGCTGCTCACACTCAGGCCAACCAGTACTCTGCAAATTTGGCGTTTCCCGCTGACTAACAAATAGCCACAGAGGGTGCAAAGTCAGGAATATTCAAACTTTAGACATATATTCAGGCTACGTGCTGCTACTTCATGGCTTCCCTTTAAAACATCTGGAACCCAAAACTAGAGGTGGATCAGGACTCCTCCTCTCATGTAGCCTTATGAAAGCATAACCAATGAAGTAAGGACCAACCCTCTGACATGTCAGGTGACCTTCAGTCTTTCTTATTAAATTACTGGATGTGCATCCTGAACCCTGAAAATAAATCTTCTTTACCTGATGAAGAACAAATAGCCTGGAGTGTTTTGAATTCACACTACAGAAATCAAATTCTCCTTAACTTGTTCACTCATAGTGACAGACGAATTGGTGAACATGTTTTCTTTCTTTGGTTCTACTGGCAAATTAGGACTTCTTATGTGTATTATAAATGCATTTTATACAGAAAGAGAGAAGGGAAGAAAAAGAAAGCATAAGGAGAAAAAAAGAACTAGAAAGAGAAAGAAAAGCAAAGCTAGAAAACAGACTCTTAATTATTTTGATTAGCTTTTATTCCATCCTGATAATTTTAATCCTTCTTTCTTCATGGCATTTTCGTATGTATTTGAAACAGGATGGCTTTGCGGCCTGTTTTTAAATCTGATCCAGCATTGTTTGTATTTAATTTTTCTGACTTACACTCTTTGCTTTCCTCAGCTCAAGCTCCGACTTATAGATTTTACTTACTTTCTGTCTCTTTATTTGTTAATGCACACTTTATTCCAAATTAGAAGTTAGCCATGAGTACGTTCCTCAAAGTGACACAGGATCATTAAAGACAATAGTTAGGGTTTGGCTTTTTGATATCTCAAAAAACATAATCTCCAGTAGCTCACTGCAAGCCAATCTTAGGTGAAAGGGGTGGAGAGAATTAGGAAAAAATAATTAAAGTTTTAATAGATTTATATTAAAATTTCACAATGTTATGTGTTCCCCTCTAGTACTCAAAGTCTTTTAAAGCTACATTTAATGTATATTTTGATAGTTTAAGAAAACATCCATCTTTACAAGGAAATTCTGATAGCAGGTATTGCAACAGCATGAATTTACTGCAGCTGTAAATCCTGTTTTAGACCTACATTTTGCAGCTTTACTCACTTGACTGCAGACAACTGAATGAAATTTCCATTCCAGTACTGGAGGAGTTTTACAACACCCACATACAATAGAAAGGAAAGGAAAAACCAACCACAAAACACCCCAGGTTCATATAATCAAGAGATATAAGCACACATATAGAAAAATGCTGTACCTTCAATTTAATAAGATGGTAGAAAATCCCCACTTGCAAACCTCAAAGAGCAACAGCAGCTGTATGCCAACAAAAGGCTATGCATTTCTTTTGCATCTCAATACTATAAAATCACCTTATATAAATACCCCAAAATGCCAAAGTAATTGGAGAAAACATTGGAAGTGCAGAAGTTATAGGAATGCCTCTGGAAATTTCAGTCTCTTTTCAAAGTGATTTGTCAAAGAAATGGAGCTTAAGAAATACCACACTGTGGCTGTCCTAACCATGATGGTTGTAATTTCTTATGTTGATTATTCTCTTTCAAACTAATGCAAAGACAAGCCTAGACATACATATGCTGCAAAGTATCCTTTCAACAGAGCTTGAACAACAAGGGCTGTTATCTCCTTGACCAACAGTTAGTAAGCAAGTCAGGTAGTGCTCCAGAAAATGAGCAAGAGCCTTTAAAATTAGAAGCATGGATGTTTCTTTGGTGTTTGCCCAACACCTGGATTCCAGTTTTACATTCCCTTTATTCTCAAGTGGCTCTTACAACTAAAGAGAAGCTTGGAGCACAGAAGGAAAGCAGGACTAGGTTTAATCACAGGTATGGGGTTTTTTTCAAGCAGAATTTCCAAAGCTTTGTGGTTTTGACAGGGCTGGAAATACCAAGCTTCCTTGTAATATTTTGGTCTTTCCATTCCCTTACACAAATTAAACCAGGAAGCCAAAAAAAAAAGTAAATTTGTTTAAAAGAAAAGTCACCAAGCTTTTTCAAACTGTGGAGTGATGTTGAGTCCAAATTTTGTTTAAGGTTAGAGCAAAAGTTCAGGCTGCTGCTAATTCTATCAGCAAGGTCCATGTTTGCTGTTGACTCACCTAAAATGGCTCTCAGGTGTGTTTGCTGAAAAACATTTCAAATCATTAAGTTTGAAACACAACAAAACAGAATTCTGAAATGAGGGCTTAAAACAAAGTCCAATCCTCCACAGTGTTGATAATAACTATGAAAAGCAGCTACCCTGACATTCCTGAAATGTGGAGACATGAAATATCTGAAATTAGATTTAGGACTAGAATAACTTTAAAAAATATAACAGCCAGATTAAAACTACAAAAATTACTTGCTGCTGGGCAAATACTTAGGAGATTCAGTATGAATCCCTTTTATTAATATCTTAGGAAAAGTTCACAGGTAACAATAGGAGATATTTGTATTCAGCTTCTCAAAACAATCGAGCTCCTTGGCAGAGGGGAGAGAATCACTGGCTTTTTTCCTTAGTCCCAAGAAGCCATGACATTTCATGTTTAATAAACTGCAGTCTCCAATGGAACTTGCATAAGTAAAGATTTACCACTGCTGAAAACTCCATACTTCTGCCTTTGTAACTGGATATATGAATACTAAAAATGGAGAGATTCAAAGAATATTAAACTTGTTAATGTCCAACTCCCAACCCAAACTAGAGATAGTCAATTAACACCGAAGACAGACAGACAGCCTACATGAAAACACTGAATAATATGAGGGAAGGAGGTCACAAAGACACTTCATTCTGCTGTGATAGGTGGTTTATTGATTAACCTGCATTAACTAACAGCAGACTGGTAAATCACTCTTATAGGCATTTATTCCTTTGATGGTTGTTCTGCACTTCCATCTTCCATCTTCCATGAGTTCAGCCTCAAAAAAAAAAAAAAAAAAAAAAAAAAAAAAAAAAAAAAAAAAAAAAAAAAAAAAAAAAAAAAAAAAAAAAAAAAAAAAATTGGATGTATCTCCACAACAGCTTTCTGGTTTCTGTGGCAGATAACTTGCTTAAATGGTAGCCAAATAGTCTGAGCTTTGACAAGGCTAAAATCCCTCTTGAAGACCAGTGCTAAATGGCAGTGAAGTCATGTAAATCCCTTGAAAGAATCTACATTAAACATTCACTTTCTTTAGGGTTTTTTTTTTGCTTTTTTTTTTTTTTAAATATTAACATGGCATCTTGAGGCTTTATGAGCAAACCTATAATGAAAACAAATACAGAGCAGGTTCTCTCATTTCTGCAAGACATAACTATGCTATGAAATACTACTCAAAATAATGCATTTTGGTAAAAAAGGATTACTCTTCAAGAGTGTTTTGATGGTGTCAGTTTAAGTTGGCCCTGTTCTCCCAGACTGCCTCATTAAGGGCACAGCAGCTCCCAAACTATTCAAAGCACTCTGAAAAGACCACTTTTAAACCCTGCATCCTTCTCTCAGCTGCAGATCTTTCTCTTAGCACAGAAGAAAAGGCCAAAAAACTTTTGTGGCATTTTATATGCTATAATTAAAAGATAATTTCAGTCTTGCTTATCCTTTTCTAGAAAAGGCATCATTATAGTAAGCAGGGAATTAAAAAAACAAAAACAAAAACCAAACCCTTTTTTTAAGCAAAAATGGAAGATTTTTGACCAGCTGCTTATTTTTTTTCTTTCCTCTTGAATTCAGTCTAAAAAGCAAGCATGAGAAGAAAGTGATAAAAAATCTATGTGTGGACTAGTCAAACAAAGCTAAAATATAGACGACGTTAAGAGGTATCTCAGCCAGCTCAGAATGAACTGACAGATTTACAGGGCCCAGTGCAACACTAAGCAGACCTGTCTACCTCTAGAAATGTGCATGGTCCTATGAGAGCAGAGCTCTGCCCTGGGAAAGGAGACAGACCTTTCAACAGGCCTAATTAGCTTGGGTAGAAATGCCACACGGCAGCAATTCCAGTCAGGTCCCAAAAAGCTTTGCAGCACAGCACTAGGAGCTGACCCATCAACAGCGCTGCTACCAGTTAAGTAGCTAAAGTGACTCCATGCTTTGGAAGAATACTTCCTCCCCTTCTCGTGCAAATGCTCACCGGCGGTTCAGCTGCTCCATTTGCTGGATGGAGCCAGACCTGTGGATCCCGTCTGGTGTTGCTGCGGCTGTGGGCCGCTGCCACGTGGTGGTGCGGTTGACATGATCCACGTAGAACACTCTCCCATGGCTGTCTATCCGAGCTTCCCAATCTAAGGTTGGAAAAAAAGGAAGGGGTGATGCTGTAAGTGGGATGCCTTCCAGAAAACCTGTGTGTGGGAGGTATATACAGACACATACACATACACAGCAGGGTATATACACACAGGAGATACTATACATATATATATATATATATATATATATATAGCCTACATGCAATACATACCATGTGTATATATTCAAAGTACACAGTCAAGTGAGTGTTTCTATCATTTGCTTGTCTATATATACATATATGCAGAATATGCATATACAGAAACATTTCGTACACAGCACACAGGTAGGCCATGGAGTTCGCTACCACGGCACATGAAAAAAATAGTGATACATAGGGGCTACATTTTTAAAAAGTTGAGGTATTTTTTCAATTAGGGATACTGCTTGGCTGGATTCACTGCAGGTCGGAGTAGCCACAAAGAACCAACCCTTACAAGATTACATCTGAGCTAATATGGCAAATCCCATTTTTTCTTTTTGCTATGTTTCAGAACAAACATGTTTCATTTCTCTCCCTTTTGCAAAGTGGCTTCAAAGGACAGCATACAGCAATTAAAGGCTTCACTGAGAACAGATCACAGCCTCTTTGGACATACCTTAGAAATCTCTCTAAATAGAGAATTGCTCTCATCAATGCAAACTAGATTGAAAGTTTGTAGAACAATATTGAGCCTTCTATGATTATTGTTTCCTGCTACTGTTATTGATCTCCCATGACTGAAAACTAAAAATTATTTGGTATATGATGGCTTGTGGAAAATGGTAATGTTGATAAAAAAATAGAGTTTGTGACAGAAGAAATTCAGAAGTGAGTTAGCAAGCAAAGCCACGTATCAAACTGGTTGGAATGCATGGAGAAATGGAATAAATTAGGCTTGCTAGTTTCATATTCCCACATGATCCATCATCTGATGACATATCTATGTAAATACATGCACATACTTTCTACACGGGTTTAGATGCAAACCTCACTCGCATTCACACACAAATCCACATATGGTGATTACCTTTGAGGGCAAACACTTCCTCATACTCCCATATTCTTACTATGATGCCATCTTCCCTGATGAGTTCACTCCTCCTATGGTTTTCTATGATCAAATTCAGGATCATCTGAATTTCATACTTTATGTATTTCATTTCCTATTCTAAGAGCAGGATGGAAATTGCACCTTTTCCTACTATATTTGGAAACTGATCCTTCATGACCAGTTCCCATCCTTTGAATGTTGGCCCTGACTAAATCTACTTCCCATAATTGATCCCAGACAAATGTAGGCTGTCTGAGGACCATGGCTAGTTGCCCCTGATAGCTGAATCCCACAGATCTTAAAAGATGGGTGCTGGGAGTCCTTGGAGAAATCTTCTGCAAGACTCAAAGACATGAAGAGCCATAAACACATGCATTGCTTCTTTCAAAGCAACCACAGTCCTTAAAGACACAACCCTATGGGCACACATGCAGCATCTCTCACTGTGAAAATCACTACATTATTTAAGGAGAGGATTACTCTCTTCCTCCTCCAGGTAAAGTTTCCCAAGGATGTGGTAGATGTTTCAAGAACAAGATCACAGCTTTGTGAAAACCATGTCTAGAACATAAGACAGTGAAAAAAGCACATCAAATGCAACATATGCACATTGAGGTAAATCAGACTGACACATAAGGCAGGTTGAAGGTCAGAGCCTTGCTGAGCATGCTGGCACTGGTGGCAGGTATACCACTGTGGGTGGGAAATGGCCCTTCTGTAGATATGCATTATCTGCGGTATCCTCAAGGAAATAACCTTGACAAGATCAAAGATGACCCAGCTCAACATCATGAAGATCTCAATTTTCCTTGCTGTTTTCTGGCAAAGAATGAATCCTAGCCCTCACTCCACACTATTGTTGTACCTCATAACTAGTTAAGAATGACATAGGTCGACAGAGGATTAGAAGCTTGTAGGCAGTGCTGTAGAACCACACTCTAGACAGCTTACAGAAGAAACCAATTGGTCATATTGGTCTAAAGCCTGCTGATGTACACTTAACAAGAATAAATATATTCAGTTACACAGCCAAACAAGGTTTTATAATAGATCCCTGTGCACCATTATCTCTACAGGCTCTTTTGCACTAATTAAACACAACTTAGAGTTCTTAAGCTTCTAAGCATGATATTTGGAAACTTAGGAGTAAGGAAGCTTGTCCAGAACTTGGAAATCACAGTGAAAACATCAGGTCAGTGTGGATTATGACTTCCAGAAGGCTGTCACTTGTTGGATGTGTCAGACATACATCAGCAGTATGTACAGACACAAACTACACATGTCAGTGAGTGTTGCTTTATTCACTGATTTACGGGTATGTCCACCTGAAACCATGGGCTGACACTGGCATGCTAAAATATTATAAACTGTGTGTCTTATGATCCTTGCAATAGCATTTTTAGTCAGCTGAGTAACTCTTCTTTTGGTTACCTGGGCTGTCAGAGGGTGGCAGGTACAATTTAGTTCTATGCAAGTAGCAGGTGTACTTCCTATCTTCCCATAAGACAGCCTGTAAGTCATACAAGTCACTGAAGCTCCCTGAATATGATACCAGATTTATGGACAGATGGATAGATACCTGCACAGTGAGACAAACAGACTGACAGGTGAACAGACAGGCAGAACTCTGCTTCCAAGCTGTGCTCAAGTCCCTTCATGCTACTTCAGGGGCAAAGGTGATCTTGGAAGCAGCCAAATTTCCTCAGGGTCTTTTGTTAAGTTTTCCAGTTAAAATAAGACTGTGACTACTACAAAGACTAACCTCTATCTAACCTTTACAGTAAGAGCATGCTAGAGCATGGGCTAGGGATGTAAGAGTACTGGTTCTGTTCTCCAGTGATCCCCCTCCATCAGCCAAGCCATATTTCACAGCAGCATCTGAAACTGCTCAGATTTATATCAGAAGATGTAACTTTTTCTGGCAGGATCATGAGGGCAAAGAAAATACATTGTTTTTTCCTCTCCAAGCTCATCCACGCCTTCAGCAAAGCACAGCTCTGAACTGGGCACATGTATTTTTCTTGGCTTCAGTTCTGTAGGGTTTCCAAACACAGGCATAATAAGGAGTGACTGGTAATGCCGTCATGAGGCCATGCAAACACCGCAAACACTGCTGTTAATCTCATATCAGACTTAGCCTTCAGACTGGTCATTATGAAACTCCTACATAAATAATGAATCTGTTCTCTTAATTTTCCCAAATAAAACTGTCTGAAATTAAATTTCCTCCCCAAGACCAGCTGTTGTTGAATTATGATGAAATCAAGCTATTCAGAAAACTATTCAAAAGAGAAAGAAGACTGTTCAGAAGATTCTCCATGATCTAAATAAAATCAGTCAACACCGAACTTGCAGCACAAGCAGATTACCTTCACCTCTGCTGATAGATGGAAGCCAACACTGCACAAGAAAAGTAAGCCACCTTGATCATATATCTTGGGTTTAAAATATAAAGTTTTTTCCTTTCACATGATTGAAGAACTATTTATCTAGGATTAGGAGTTATTAAAGGGACTGAGATAGTAATATTGAATTCAAAGAGAAGAAAAACTTCTGGATTAAGGCTATGGTTTTC
This sequence comes from Onychostruthus taczanowskii, assembly GCF_017590055.1. NCBI lineage: Eukaryota > Metazoa > Chordata > Aves > Passeriformes > Passeridae > Onychostruthus > Onychostruthus taczanowskii. The sequence goes on along the minus strand of NW_024506773.1, from coordinate 13,060 downwards.
ATTTTGAAATTACTGTAAAATTCCATGGAGAGAATTTGGAAATCAGTTTCCTAAGTGATATTATTAAATTCAACGTTTTTTCCCACTCAAAGTTAACTTAGTACATCTATTCCTATTAAGATCAATATATTTAAGCCCACAGTGTCAGCCTTCATTGTAAAAATGGTGTTATAGTCTAATGCTGAAACAAAATCCTACAAAGGAATATCACTTCTGTACTTTATCATCACATATTGCATTTAATGTCCTTACACCCTGTTGTGAAAGCACTTGAGAAAACCAGTGGTAGAAACACTTGCCTTTTGAGGATAACTATAAGAAAGAGGAAAAATGTATTAAATTAGTGCTGGAAGAACATGGAATAGATTTACAGTATATTCTGTTTACCTGAGCTGGTGTTAGTGTGCTATCATTAAGTCATCTAATAGGGAATGTGCCTGATCCACAAAGTGTTGTGGTAAGAGTGGGAGGAAGAGAAATATTTCCCTGTTACAGAGGTAACCGTTCCCATTTCATCATTCACTGGCAAGCCACAGTGGGACTCTAAAAAGACTTTATTGGGCAAAAGGCATTTGAATCATTCATGCTACTGTGTGGCTGACGCCAGCATCGGGGCTATTTTCAGCTCAGGGAATACTGACAGCATGGTTGGCAAATGATGAATTATTTGTCAAGGGCACCATACGCCAAATAAGCGTGTTCCCGTCTTGGGCTTTGAAGAAAATAGAGCGCTTTGTTTGTATGCCTGGTTGTTTTTGTGAGGCACTGCACATTTCAGGCTGTGAAATCCTGCGCTCAGTTGAAAGGTGATCAGCCGCACGTCGCAGGGCACAGAGTGAGCTCTGCTGGGCACCGAACGCCAGTGCAAGAAGCAGGGTAATCCTCTGGGAATCCATAAAGGAAAGGCTACAGAGACAAATAAAATCAACTCCAGCAGCTGCTTTGGTGTTAAAAACCCTGTATTATCAGGCTGGTAATCTATTACACTATTTAAAACCCTCTCACTTTTATTCAATGCAAGTGTAGGCTCCACTACAGTGCATAATGAACATCAAGTTCACTGATTATCAAATCCAAGGACACTATAACAAAACCACCTCTACATGAGCTGCCTTTTCCCAACTTCTGCTGGTTTGGTTCAGATTTGGACCTTTCTGTCCCTGGAGCATCCTCGCTGTGAAAGGGCTGCTGCAGGACCTGCATGCAGACTTGACAGACCACATGGATGGCCATCCCAAACCATCTTTGAAGTTGGTTACAGAAAACTGGAGACAAGTGTTACAGAAAAATCAGAGTACTTTGCTGATACACCATCCAGAAAGCTGTATGGCCAGGCTTCCAGAACAACAGAAAAAAAGACAGATCCCAATCACTGAAGTCTGAACACATTGACTGGAAAAAGGGAATGATATTTTCATTTCAGGGAAGAAGATGGACCAAGGCAGAGAGGGAGGTTATGGAGCTTGTCCAAAACAACACAACAACACTTGAAGTCAGGATCAAATAAGGGAAACAAAAGGGCATATTGCTTGGGTTCTGGAGAATGTATATACAGAACAGATGGGGTTCTTCAGAAAGACATACTGACCTCTACACTGTTTGAGTTAACAGGAAAAGCTGAAAAAATGCAATAAAATAAAAAAACTAAAGCTTACTTGGTGGAAGAGGCTCATCGATAGTTGGGTAGTGATGATGGTCAGGCCTCAGAGAAGGAAGCTGGCTGACTGGCTGAGAATTATGGAGTAAAGGACAATCACCTATGGACAAGATATTCAAGACATTGACAGTCATTCATTGTTTTTACAATGTGGTTCAAAAAATGTGTTACTGTAAAACAAGTGGTTATTTTAAAAATAGGTTAACCTGATGTACTAGCATCTCTGAGTATTCCTATTTTCAAGGCACTATTTTAATAGCAACTCATACGGCAAAGAAGTATTAAAATAATGCAGTCAAGTCTCTTGAGTCAATGCTGAACCATTATGGGCCAGATTTTAGACTCACAGACACACAAGTGTAAGCGATAGAAAAATCAGGCTTGATCTTTGAGAAATACTATTCACGTACAACTAAGCTCAAGCTTCTGCAGCAAATGGCAGGAACATGCAAAATCCTGGTTCCAACTCATTCCATCAGTGGAATAAAAGGCTAAAAATCTGCCTTGGATCTTTCTCTCCTTTTCAAAAAGATCAATGGCTGCATGTGTAGACTGTAATGGCAGGATTTTGCAGTCCCTGCAAAGCAGAAGATCATCTCCTTCCATAGGTATTTTTCAAAGAGTCCATCTTGGGTTGAAGGAGAGAGAATGAGAGGACCAGAAACAGGTAGGAGACAGGTGGTAGAAGAGAAGGACAAAAGATAGCAAGATATAGTCAGGATCTGAGATAAGGAAGGAAAACCTGAGATAGAGAAGAGGGAAAGAAGAAGAAGAAGCAGAAGAAGAAAAAGAAGAAAAAGAGTCACACAGGATATAATGCAAAGTAAGTTTTTAAACACTAGCATTGTATATACGTCCGTATATAGAATCACAGAATGGCTTGGATTGGAACGGACATTAAAGATTGTCTCATTCCAATTGCCCTGCCATATTTAAATATGAAATAAATGAAACCTATGTAAATGTCAAAACTCATGTTCTCTTGAGAAGAACAAACAATTTAAGATCAAGTCAATGCTTATAGAATCTTTTAAGAAACTAAGAAGTTCTAGTAGGGATGAAAAAGCATTCCATGTCTTAGACTTAACATGCTAAAACTTCACTGGTTCCAGAATAAAGATTCCTTCTTGCCCTGTCTCTAAAATCTTAGAAACCAGGACTATTTATCTTACTAATGGACATATTTGCATATTGTGTAGTAACATTTTTTTACTATAACTTCCAGCTTGGCTTGTTAATACAGATATACTCTGAATTGCATAAACATAATATTTACTTGCATCAGAAAGATGCAGCTTATGGAAAAAGATATATTAAGCTGAGTGGTTCTGGTGATTCTGGGAATGCTAAGCCAAATTCACTGTGTACCAGCTGGTTTAGCTCTCCTTAATGGCAGAATCTTAACAGCCTAAGAATTAATATTTTGTAAAGATCCCTAAACGTATACCAATCAAATGTAAAAAAAAATTTACTAAAAAAATATTTTTTTTTTTAAAAAAAGCAACAGCTAGAATGCAGAAGCCAGTTTTGTATAAAACTGTAAAAAACCTCACACCACTCAGAAATGAGAAAAACCACTTAGACAAAAATACTCCCCCTTCTAGGTGCTCTGATGATACCATGTGGCCTGTTAAATGCCTTCATTAAACCACTTGTGTATAGGCATATCTCACATGCATATCTGCTGCATGTTTTGAACAGACAGCAGAGTTACATAAGTTTACGACTCAGTGCTAAAAGTCCACAGCCTTAAAAATTGTGCTGTTACTACAGGTGTAGCACCGACTACCAGATCTACCCATCTATGTTTCTTTACTTACCTCACCACAATTGACTCTCCCCTAGTCAAGATAGTTACGCCAAGCCAGCGGAAGCATGGTAGTGTCAGTCACCTGGAGTGGGTGGAGGTGACCACATCTACTTGTACTTGTAACAGCTGCCAAGTCATGGAGCAATGCACACATTGACTGAGGCATCCCCAGTGACACCGAGAGAGTGCTAAGATCTGGGCTGCCCTTCAGACACATGGTCAGCTAACCAAGGCAAAGCCACCATGGACACTGCAGTGCTCTTTATGGAGGCTCAAGTCTTGGTGCTGCACTGAATCCATATGCAGAGACATCCTCTCCCACCACATCCCCTATCAAAAAGTCACACAATTCAAAATAACCACCAAATCTGCACATACGATCTCACACATACACAAGCTCGTGCCCCCTTAGCTATACTTGCGTATAAATGCTGTTCACAAGCAAAGGCTGTCGCCTGCAATGAAGTAAGCTGGGTTTCTATGCCTGTGTACTTCTGAAAATTTAATGATTTGTACTAGATTCTGCTCTACAGACTCAGTAATTCCCTAGTCCCAGCTGTCTACAAAGTTTTTACACAGGCTGGTGCAATTTCTTTCTGCAGGGACAGGCTCTGTGGCAAAAGAAGTTGTGAGTAAATAAACTGGGAATGGAGAAAGAAAACATAGATTAATACTTTAATTGGAGTTCCTCAGCGATACCCGAAGAGGTTTTGCTGCCATTTTAATTCGGTATCACTTATAGAGGGAGACAGATTACTCAGAATTCGGGAGTGACCTTGCTGCGTACTCCTGAGCTGCAGCTGAGTCCTTCACTTCAGCTGGAGAAAAATTATACACTAGCTGAAGAAGAGAGGAGTGATCAACTCCCCTTCTCCATGTATCTGCAGAGAACATGAAAGGAGTTACCAAAGGTGGGGGGGGGGGACGGACGGACGGGGACTTCATTTAACTGTGAAGGAATTGGAAAAAAATAGTACCTAAATTAGAAGGACAAAAAAAAAAAGTATATTCTATCCCTAGGGAAGGATAGGGATACAAGAGTTTTATTTAATATAGTTAAATGTCCAAAGTATCTAAGAGAGTTGCCCTGTGATATCTAAGGTACATTTGTTTGACACTTGGAGAATTGGAAGAAATAGGACTCGAAAACTGTTTGTAAGAGCTTATGATTATGTATGGCTAACAAACATTTACAGAAACTGGCCCAGACCTTTATGTGGTGTGAATCAGCATATCTGCCCTTTGACAAGCTCAAGCTGGTCCTCTCACTGACTATCAGAGGTATGGCAGCACATCAGACACATGATATGGAAAAATCCCAGGAAAAAAGGAATGAGTTGGTGGATGTGATAATGCTGATCTGCCACATAACTAAAGTAGCTGATCTTGATTTTTTAATGATGCATGTATATCTACAGTAATTCATATATACAGATCCCTACCTGATTTAGTTGGTTTTGTTGAGATTTTTAAGGACAGGCTCAATTATCCAACCCTCCCTTATACCTGGCCCATCTCACAGCCCCTGAGTTTGTAAGAAATAAACCATGAGCTATTCAAAACCTCAATTATCTGATGCCTTCTGTGACATCTAGATAATCAGGGTTGCCCAGAGCACCAGTTCTCAGGATCTAACCTTCTCTTCTGCTGCTTGGACCTGCTACTGGGGCGTCTAGACCCTCTGTGGCTCTCTGTGGATTCCCACCATGAGCTACTAGTTCATCTGGCCACTGGGAGGAGCCATCCACTTGCTCCCTGTCCAGCTCAGGGCTCTGCACTGAATCTGGCACTGACTCAAAAGCACTGTTCTCCTCCTCATCATCATCCTGTGAGGAAAAGACCGTGCTCTCAGAAATCTTTGCGCTGTCGACGGAGGAGAAGCGCGTATGGCTGGAGAAGCGATTGTTACTGTCGTAGCAGGAGGTGCTGTAGCAGGAAGTGCTGTAACAGGAGGTGCTGTAACAGGAGGTGCTGTAGCAAGAGGGGCTGTAGCAAGAGGTGTCGCATGCCTCACATTCGTTGTCACCATTGGGCCTGGAGCTTGACTCGCTCTCACTTCCTGTCCTGGGGGGTTCCCCATCCAACAGCCCATCATTCAAGTCAGAGAGTTGCTCATCCAAGGTCCCAGGAGGCATCGTGCTCTGGCTGAAGTTCTCTTCAGCCTCGTTTTCCAGAGGAGGCTCTGCTGCCACGGTCTCACTCTCACTGACCACTTCCTTATCCATCACCTCCTTGACAGTAGACTCCTCATCGTTCTCCCTGCCATTACCACCATCTTGCTCTTCTTCCCCATCGCTGCTCATCTGTGCTGAGGGCAAGCTGTGAAGCAGGTTGTGTATCCGTATGTAGTGTGTGCGAGGGGTCTCTGGCTCACCACAAGCTGAAGCTATGACTGTCTCAAGTTCAGACACAGGCAGGGAGCACGGCCTATTTTTCCTCTTTGCTGTGGTCCTCAGTTGTAGCTTGTTGTCTTCCTCCTCCTGTGCTGAAGCCCCTACTTCTTCATCCTGACTCTTCTCTAGGTCTTTGCCAGCATGCACATCTGCACTCACCTCATCAATATCTACTGTTTCTATGCTGGTCAAGACTCCACCATCTCCCTGAATACCAGAATTGACTTTGTTATTTTCCCTAACTTCGGGCTCAGGAGGAGACATGCAAGCCGTCAGATCCAACTGCTCCATGAGGTCCGTAGCACTCAAAGAAGGCAGCACTTCTCCTGGGATGGATTCCAAGGGCTCAGGAACTGGCACCGCATCAACCTCCCCATCTCCTGCTAGCTCTTCATTTAAGCTGTTCTGGTCGACTTCCCCAGGTGGTTTGACAGCCCCTGGGCTATCGACACTGTTCAAACTGTATCCATTTAGCTGTTCTGGAGCTGCACTTTCTGAGGTCACTGTGTTGATGCATGGAGGCTCACCGAGGCTTTCCTCTGTGGGGTTGTTCACAGGGCTTTCCGGGAGGTCAGCTGGCTCAGGATCTGCACTAATGGAGACCTCTTCATCATCTGTATGAGACAGGAAAAGGAATTACTTACTCTTTTAACAAAAAGTGTTGACTGAACTACAGGGTTGGCTGTGGGGGTATAAGCATCCACAGCAATCTGAGAAAATTAAAAGCATAAATTACAGTGTGAAATGAGTAGGCAACTGAACAACTATCAAGAAGTGCTGAGGGTTTTTCGCTAGGCAGTCTTTGTACATTGGATTTAATAATGGGTTTACTCATGGTGGTAATCTGTATGCAGCACCCTGCCCTCCTTGCAGCACTACCTGAAGGTAACACCTTCTTGAAACTTCTTCTGGAGCCAAAATGGCATCAGAGGAATATTATGGGAATCAGGGAAGTCTTCTCTGAGATTTCAATTATAGTCTTCTTGTCACACCAAAGCTGGCAAGACTCCACAACAGAGAATGCAAAGAACTGTTTTCACCACCCCTGAAAGGCAAAAACTTCCCCCAAATATCCCTTGACATGATCCTCATCTGTACCACCTCCTCTCAGATGTCAAACAACCTGGGCTCTTTCATGCCATCCAAATAGTCAAAAGACAGCAATGAGGGTTTCCCAGCATGTGAAAAGCAGTGATTTTCAACCTCTAATGCAGCTGCTGCTGGCTTGACAAACTGTAACAGAGAGGGAAGAGAGCCTGAGAAGCAAAGAGTCCCTGAGAAACACTGTTGAGACTGTGACACAAAAACCAAGGTTCAACCTTAGACCATCGTGACAGTCACTTCCAAATTACTACAAGAGACCATGAAGAAAGACCAAACCAAAAGGGAAGCAAAAAGTGGAACATAGAATTATTTTTTGTTTTACTTTTTAATTTTTCATTAAACACAATTAAATGAAGAAATTTTCTACTCATCTTTGCTATTACATTCTCCATTTTTACTTATGAAGTGCTCAAATGCAGATGACTACAAATAACACCCCATACAACACTTTCACTAGAGCAGGTGATAGAGAAGCAGATGAGACTTCAGTTTTCCACTCTCTCCTCTCCTAGTGATGTAGTGGAGTATTTGGAATAGCCAATAACAGGGGTATATGAGACACCAGTAGCTCTGTCCTAAGGGGAAAGAGGGAAGAAACTGTGGTTCATGATGCATCCTGTGATGCAGGACTTTTTCCCTTTGCTCATGACTGCTGCCCAGAGCAGCCAGGAATTAATGCAGATTTCTAAAGAGAAAGAATGCAAACGAACAAAAAAAATTTCTAGAAATGTAGATAAATGATGGGTTAAGACTGAGAATTACCTGGATGGATGGAGGAAGTTATCTCAAATCGGAACTGCAGCTGGCCACTGACATGATCTGTAGGAAGTCTGCGACCCAGAGTGTAGCTTACAACCCTGTCCCTGAAAGAAAACAAATATTGTCACAATAGACTATAACCTACCCTATGTCTACTGTGCATAGATAAATCTACTGTGTCCTAGAAAAATCCGTAATAAAATACATAAAGGCTATTCATCCCAGCCATGAGGGCATGTTGACTTGCATACAAGAGAACAAATGGCAGAGGAGAGGACAATGTCTTCAATTGCAATGGAACAGCTGAGTAAGTGAGTAAGACAGGCTGCTGGGACACACAAGCACATATGTATAAATATAGAGAGAATGGTGGGAATGAAACTTCTGCAATATGGGTATGAAAATAGTGACATGGGAAGCAAACAACTCCCACTTCAGCTATTGTAACAAGAATTCGCTTCCCTGCAGATCTGACCATCTACCTTTTCATAGAGCCTCGCATTTCTGTATTTTCATCCCTTCACCATGTCTGTAAAATTCAGCTTTCCTGTTCTTGTTTACAAAACCCTGTGCAGGACAGTTCCTGCACACCACCTGCTCTCTAAACTGGCTGAGTGACTGCTCTTCATCTCTTTCCACCCCTCTTACCTCTATGAAGCTGAAATATCAGGAGAACACCTTCCTGACAAGGTTGATCAATGACTCCATTCTGTTCTTGTGCAGGTCCCTCCCTTTGCCACACTTCATCCACCCCTCAGAACAGAATGAAACTACAGAAGAGATTAACTTCCCAGATGCCCACAATGAGGCTGAATCAATCTTTGCAAAGCATATCTTGAGTGTAACGGGTTCACTAAATAGTAATACTCATACATCTTTTGAAAGAAACATAGTTCACTTCCAGTTGAGCCAAATATACTTGTTAGCATAGTTTCACATGCATCAGAAACTCATATAAATGAGACGACCTTGAGATTTGCGTACAACCTCTTTAAACTTGTGTGCATACTTTTCACTGAGCTTGTCTGAGATTTAAATGCCACTATGGTATTAAAACTGAGCCAGATCTAGTGCAGGCTGGAGGCACTGCTCTTGGCAAAGTATATCCTTAGATAGACAGTGTTTACAACAAGGAAGTAAAATAGGAAGTTATAATCAGAAGATGATGAGAAATCTCATACAGAGGAAAACCAGTGATACCAGTTACAGGGTTCTACCTTCCCCAAGCTGTTCTTATCCATCTGGTTTCTAAAAAGCTACTCTATCTTCTCTACTTGAGAAACAGGGAGGTAGCTTAGTCCCTTCTGGTAGATTCAGCTGTCAATATCACAGCCAGTTTCTGAACCAGCCGTTCAAAAACACTTCCAACAAGCTCATCTTCCCGCTGTTCTGCTGAATTGAGATCCAATTATCAGAAATGCTTTCTTGGAAACTCCATTGCATATGCTTTCCTCAGAAGATGATTCTTTTTCTCCCTTGCTCTTCGAGGTCTGAACATTACAGGCTTAGAGACAGCTTTTTGGCTTTTTCTGATTACTATCCATCTTCCTTAAATTGGTTTGTGTTATTTTGGCAGCACACACTTTCCCAGGACTTTCATGCAATGGGGAAGCAGGGCAGCGCTTGTGAGCTCAAGGTTGTTCCTTGGCAGCAGGATAGGGTCAGAAAGCATTAGTTACAACATGCCACGTATATATTTTTATAATATTTCCCTTTTCCAGAAATTAGAAAGAGAAGAAACAGATCTGGCATGTTTTTAGCCCTTAGGTAATTCTCTGAAACATGAAAACAGCCGGCTGATAACATTAAAAGAATATCCAAATTGAAAAAATTGCACTCTCCAAATTCACAGCCATGATACACAAAAATAATTTTCTTTCCTAAATGCTAGCTCTCACTTTTCAAAATGCCATGCATACGGTTATAGAGGGAATTCTGTTTGGCCCATGGTCCTATAAATGCTAATTAAAACCAACACCATTTTTCAGACAACTGTCAGTTTAATAACTTTCCCTCAACATCATTATATCACAATAATGATCAGCAGGGACTTCAGAACAGCAACACACTCTTGTTAAACAATGTAAGCAGCAAAATTTACCCTATGGCATGTCTTTCCAAGAGGCGCTGAACCGGCATGGAGAGTTTTCCCAGAAAACGTTTGATGATCGGTCGGCTCTTTGCAAATTTGTCTTTAACTTCTATTTCCAGAACATCCGTGGGCAGGGACACAAAGCTGAATTGCTGAAATAGAAGAAGGGCACAGAACAATAAGATGGTGGCGGGGCCACAGCAACACAGAGTACTACAGCTGAGAGGCACACCTCAGCACAGAGATGTGAGGACCTAGTGAGGTGAAGGATACATGATCACTCTTTTCAGATAGATTGTTCTGAAATATCTCCTTTTCTATTCACCCGTGCCCCAGCTTAAAAAGGAAGAACTCTGAAAACTCTATTTATCTGGATCAGTCTCCTACCCTGGTTCACGCCACAGTCTCACAAAGAGCTCAACCAGAAGGCAAGCCACGGCACAGGCTACTGTCACAAACAGTACTGGGGAAAACAGGAACAGCACCATCTAAAACTGCTCCTGTCCCCAAGTGCATTGAAATGTGTTGACTGCTATCTCAGCTGGTCTGGTCATAAGAACATCTATTTGTCAGTAATATTTCAGTAAGCTTTTAGAGACTGTGTGCATGCAAATCTGGGGTAGGAACAAGGAGAGTGATATTTTAGGATACAGGAATAAGCATGAGAGCATTAAGGCACCTGGAGATGTCTAGATGTCCCAAAGATCAATTTAAAAATAGTAGTGATGAGGAAATATATTAGGTAACTTGGCTTTGCTTTCTCCTAACTGGCTGAATTTAGTACAGGTGCAGAGCTGGTGACACAGGTCACAATAATTTTTCCAAACAACTGCTACTACTAGAATATAATCAATCAAAAAAGCACATTTGTGCTGTGGTGCACGATAGTAGGAAAATTGTCAAACCACTGTTCACCTGAGAGCTCAGTATTGATCTGGGACACAGCTTCTGTGGTAAGTGAATATTGAGATGGATGAAAGGATTTTTCTAGCTTTCCCCCTGCCAAACCCAGTCCTCACAACAGAATCATTCTCTGGGTTATCAAGGCCTGGAATTATAGCCTAAATCACTTGCTCTGTTGAATCATGGTCTAATTCAGAGATGCTTAGTTTAAATGGCTTCAAGTGAAACCAACATGAGTGGGATATTCTATTAATCACACCTTGCAAAAACGTAATTAATCAGAGAAGTACAATTCAAATGAGATAAATTGTTATTTTATTCTTGTTTTCTTCTACATCTTTGCAAGAGGCTACCAATTAAAATAAATGCACCAAACAGGAGCACCTGAATTCCCCATGTATAACAGAAAGTTGCCTTAAAAAATAAGATGTCTTACTATTACTATTTCACCTGCTAAAAACCTTGAGTAACTACCAGTTCATGACACTTGAAAGCAGAAGAGGGGAATTAATTTTAAAATTAATTATTGTAACATAGAGCAATTTACCATTTGATGAATTCTCCTTTTTTGTGGTGTTGACTCCTATATTGTAAAAGTCTCTGTGGGGTGGATCATGCACACACACAGAGAGCAAACTGTCCACAAGTGAAAAGCAAAATGTAGGTTTAATGATTCAAATCTCCTGAGGTCAATAATATATTGTCTTGTGGTGCAACTCTGAAGCAAATCAGAATCTGTATGGAAATTTATTTTCACAGTATCATAGGAACCAAGCCTGATAACTCCTTCCTTGCACAGGACACATATTGACCTTTCCCAGAGTCATAATCAGCACCTGAGCAGAGAGTGTGGACCCAAGAAGGAAGATGTATTGGAATCAGCCAAAGAAAATGTCCCTTTTCCCTTGAACAGCTGTGCCTCAAGACATACAAACACCAGGATATTCCATAAGAAGTGTAAAATCCAATCGAGTTCAGATTCCATCACCTGCCAGACTGTTGCACTCTGGTATACCAAGACTGCCCTGGGACCAGGCCCTGGTCCATGATCACAGCTCCCAAATGTTTCCTCTAGAAGGATGTTCTCACTCATAAAACTAGCAGTATTTTGGAAACACAGTTAAGCCTTTAAGACCACAAGTTTCCTGTGGCAGAGCTCAAAGGCTTTGCCATTTGGAGGCAGCTGCAGTTTGAGATCAAAAGTGAACTCACTGAAATGGGTTTGGACACTGCTTGTAAAACAGTGATAATTTTACATAATTGAGTTTTCCTTTATCTACGAAGTTGCTCCTGCTGTTGCTCTCATCTAGTTTAAATCTTATCAGGCAAGATTTTTCTAAGGCAATTTCTGACTGCAGGAATGGGCCTCTAGCCCTTTGAAAAAACAGATCGCAGCAAAACACCTTGGTTGGAAAACTCAGAGATTTACAAATGTATTTTCAAAAATCACCAATCACTTTTGAAAACATGTTTCTTGTGACATTTAATGACTGGGATGTAATCTCTGGATGTGGAAGTAAATCACCATCAAATCCTAGTTTCCCTCTTGTCCTTCACCATCTTTTCTGACAAGTGCCAGACCCTGTACCTTAGCCACAAAATATTGATTGTACTTACACTGTTCAAAGCCTTGGTCTTTACTATCCTGCTTGGCCTCTACTATCCTGTCGCCCTGATTTTGTAAGACTTTGTTAAGCCTTCTGATGTTTACATTCTTTCAACAAACTTTCTCACACACAGTTCTGTAAATAACCTATGTTTTGCATTCTTTCATGGAGGTGGAGAGAATTGATGGACCCTTGGTCTGTTCAGTGGCATTGGAGAGGTGGCACTGTCACCCTCCAATCCACTGTCACCTTTGGAAAACTATAAATGTTGGAGTCAGAAAATAAAGCTTTTCTTTTTTGTTCCCCTCGAGAGCAGCAGTGTCTGTGTCATCATTTCGTGCCTTATCACAACAACTGGTGAAACCCTTCGTGTGAACTTGAGACCTCGCTTCTCGGAGGGGGAGGCGATTTCTCCCATCCCCGGGCATGCGTGGTCCGTGGCCGCAGCCCGGGACGGGCCGTCTGTCGCTCCTCCGGCGGGCCCGGCCCCCGCGGCTGGGCAGCCCGCCCCGCCCCGCCCGGCGCAGGTGATACCCGCTGCCACTTCTTGCGGCACGGGTCCGGCGCTCATCGGGGCTTTGCCTGCCCCCCTTGTGTTGGCCCGCTCTGACGTGACTCCATGGGCCGTGCCCCTCTCGGCACCCGGCCCTGCCCCCGTGTCGGGGGAGGGGGGCCCCACACCGGTTTTACGATCTGTGCCGGCGCCCACGCCCCCCGCAGAGCCCTCTGCCGGGG